>NW_019384487.1:744105-756174 GCF_000671375.1 Centruroides sculpturatus
TCAAGTTTACGGACTACGGCTGTTTGAAAGATTTTCTTCCATAAAATTAATCGATTCTAGACTAATCCGACTCAACATTTCCAAAATACTGTATAATTTTTTGGGAATAATCCGTATAAACTACGCTATAAACAAGAAATTGTAGGATAACTTACCGAGTGTGCACCTTTCGACGTCGCCATTGCTTAAGCTTGTTTTCGTCGCATAGCAGCGCACGAATCGGCAGCCGCGATTTCTGATAAGTTATTTTTCCGCGAAAAATTCGTTGAACTTTGGAGACATCATTGATATAAATAATTTTAATGGCCGTTGAATAAGAAATGTTTCTTTCACAAGAAATGTATAAAATTACAGTACTGTATTAGACTTACGGTACCTAATTTACATACTGTACAGACGATAGTAAACTCAACTTACCCGCCTAAACTCTCCGCAGCGTAGCGCTGGACGGCGGAAAGTAGTTCGGCTGCTCGTCCACTATTGGTGCAGATTCGACCAATCCTGTCGCGACACGAGTCGGCGACGATGTTTTTCGAGTCCCTTTTAGCGTCTTTATTCGAATACTGTCGCAATTTTTTCGCCACGTTACAGGAATCTTCCTTATAGGAACCCGCGTTATAGGAGGGTCTACTGTAATTGATTTTTCTGTAACCTATCATATTCTGAAAATTTATGCGTATAGGTCATTGTATACTGTACTGTTGTAACTGATAATGCTAGTCTCAAATCGCGATTTCTTGGAATTTTTCATTATTTTGTTATACAAGCGTAAAGATTGAAAGTAAAAATCATTACGCTAACATAATATTCATCAATCAACATCCATTGTAAAAAGTGATTAAACAAGTTCTTTAAGAGGAGGAAGCTGGAGATTTTTTCTCGACCCGAAAACAGCTTACGAAATTCGAATTTTACAAAGAATGAACAAATACATGTTATTTTCAGTAACAGATAATAAAATCTTCAGGTCTTTTTTTCATCAACACTTATTTAGTACGTTTTAAATAAACGGACATCGACGCCCCGTAATTAAGTGAAGAGTAAATTTTGTCCTCGTATGTGTCTGAAATTCACACAAAACATAATGACATGTTTACATTACAAACTGAATGAAAAAAAAGCCGTTAACTGGTAAGCTATCAGTTAAAGGCCCACCTAGCATGTATCATTGCTTGTGGCTATTCCATGCTGGGTGGCATCATGTGGTTCCTCGTCGCTTACAAGGAAAAGGAGTGTATAACGTAACACTGACGTACTTGTATATTCATTTTGAATATGATTTCTCCCGCTTTGTAGACCGATAAATAATAAACCGTTCGAATAAGTGAATTACCCTGTAATGTTATTTAATGTGAAACTTGTGCTCATTGAACAAATAGCTGCTTTAACACGTATTATATGTATTGTTTTAAATAAAATATTTTATTTTTATTGTGTTTAAAATGTTTATTAAATATGCCTTTTTAAAACAGAGTTAAAAGAAAACGCTTTACGAACTTAATGTAAATAATTACCAACAAAATGTATTGTAAAATTACTGGCATCAAATTAATCGTAATGAAATCTTTATATAAAATGTAATCAATTAACTCATTCGTTTATCTGCCTTAACACAAATAAATGGCACTTTTACATTTTACAACTCAACGTCTTACCTACTGAGAGATCCGCGATTTACATGTCGAGAAACACTGAACTACCCGATTTAACCTTGTAGAAAAAACTGAGTATTAATCATCTGTATATTAAAAAGTGAACACAGCTTATTAACTCAAACTTTAAAGACCAAAAATAATTTCACCAAGAGAAGGGAAATTTTAAGCTACTTAAACCTTTTGCACCCTAAAAGTGGAAGAGTCTATTTCTCGGGTTCTAACAATGTAAACAGAATGTTATTTACATAAGGGAATAAGCTTTTTTGAAATTTCGCTTAGTCAATGTCTCCCTTAAGACAATTGAAACTTTTGTTAATTAAATAGTTTTAGTTTAAATATTCTAGAAAATTTATATATAAAAATTCAGTAAGAGTATGTTCCTTTGAGGCGAACATATGTGATGAAATAAGTACAAATAACAGACAGAAAATCAACTTATGTTATTTATCACGTTATTTTTTTAAGCTCGCGATAGCAGCACAGCATCGCTTTCTATCTTAAATTTTTTATAAAAGAGACACATACGATAATCAATAGTAAAACACGTAAAATTATTTTGCGCCCACACATCTAGAAACGCTATACACAGAAAACAATACAACTACTTACAGACTCTGCACCTCTCGATCTTCCATTTCTTCGGTTCTTTTCCGTACTGGACTCTCGAGTATGACATCGAAAAACGGAGACAACACGCGCTTAGAAGTAAAAATGAATAATCACAGTAATTGGCTGCAGATGCCACATGACTTTGACGTCACCGCCACTCCGCTGCAGCATTTAATTTTTTAATTGCATTACTTGTATATTCTGTATATCCGACATTAAAACTGGCCTTATACATGTATTTATTACGATCTCACGTATACGTATTTAAGAAATTAGCATATAACTAAGTGGTCCATTACTTGCTTACGAGTAACAGTATGACGTTGAAGTCACTTCACAATCAATTAAAGCTTTTATAATTTGTATTGCGGACAACGTGGCGGGTGGTTTGGTCTGGAAGCGTTAGTTTCGTGTTAACATGGTTGTTGTTTCGAGTCCCGTTGGAGTAAACTTGGTTTCGTTTTACACTATAATTTTTCAATTTGTCATATTGTCGGATAGAAAAACTAAGTAGTAGAAAATTAATAAACAGCAAAGTTCCTTTCAAACTTCAAACTTTTACAATATTTATCCTATATTAATTAATAATCTCTTTGCTAAAGCGTTTTATGTGAGAATTCAAACTGTATTTGTAAGCGAACTTTTGTAAATAATAATTGCAGTTATATGGTTTCTCTCCCGTTTGAATTCGAAGATGTTTTTCTAGATTGATCTTTTGTGTAAATCTCCGTTTGCAGTGGTTGCAGGTAAAAGATATCTCTCGTGAATAACTGCGAAAAATTCGGTCTTACCGCATAATTGGCAACAAAACGGCTTTTCTCCTGTGTGAATTCTCCTATGAATTTCAAAGTGTGACTTCCAACAGAATTCTTTGCCACAATTCTTTGCACACAGAAATCTTCCTCTTTTTGAACTTCGATACAGAAAATCTACGAAATACAAAATATTAACTGAAATGTTTACGTACAAAATAATTCGTTAATATTAATTATTACAATGAAATGCATAAAAAGTTACTCCTGCATAGCTTGGAAGTAATTACTTCACAATATCAAATCCGTTTCTTTTTCAAATGTAAATATTTAATCCATTCCTTCAAACTTGTAATTTTTGGAGTAAATTCTTCAAGAGAAATGTTAACTGCCTCCTTAAAGAAAAAATGTAGAAATTAAACATCCAGAATAAATAATTAACTGTAGCAATAATTTTCAATTTAATGATATTTTAAAAACTTTACAATTGTTAACACGAAGAAATTTTATATGTACAAACGATATTTGCCAGTATTAAAAAATCTGAAAAATAAGATGCAGTTATTAATACACCTTTTACTGATTGAAAACTAAGTGATGTCACCCTCAGAGTATTTTAGATTAGTTAACACGAATGGCATATTTCTTCTTTAACACAAAAATAATCTTACGACACAGCCATAACATAAATTAGAACGTTTCTGTTATGTTTGAGGATGATGTATGGAAAACAAGGAAACTTTAGTTTACTCTCTGCTTTATATTTAGTAAATATTCACTAAATTTAATAAATTTTTTTAATATATTTACTACATTAGCGAATAAAATAAAAAACATATCTTACGTAATTCCAATTATAAACGAATATTTACTTTGAAACATTTCAGGTTAAACTGTCCTAGGAAATACGAAATTAAAATAGTTAATTAGTGAAAACTTAGCACCAAATATTACCGATTCTTAACTAATAAAATCTCTTATAACTATATTACTGCATCATTAGTAAATAACACTCACCTGCCTGGGTAGAAAGTGTTACACCATACAAACAATATAAGTAATTAATTTTTCATATCGAACAACTCGGGTAATTTCGTTTCTAAATGGTACTTTCTTATTATTAAACTCGCTTTTTCCAAGGGCATTATTCCTACGTAGTTTTAGACATACTGATAATGTTCATAAAACGAGTCATAAACTGGGCCGTTACAACCTATTCAATATGGATCAAATATTAATTAATTAATGTACTTTGAAGACTTCCTAAAAGCAACTTTACATTTCCAGGTTATACTGTGAAAAGTATTGTTTTTCCGTTTCTGATATTAAAGTCAAATTACTACATCTAAGGACTCGAATATTTTTCTTTTTAAACACAATTTTCGTAAAATTAATAATTTATTATGTTTTAAACTTTTCTTTTATAATTCCAAGTAACGCGAAGTAAGTTAGTAAATTTATAAATTTGAATTTTTAGGATGTAATTGCAGGTACACTTGACCAAGCTCCTGTGTTTATTGTGGTAAGTATAATATTATGAATATGAATATGAGCGGTTCGCAGAAGTAACAGTTTCGAGGCACTCAGACAGTCGAAGATTTACAGAAAATTTTGGTTGCCGATTTTCATAAGAATATGTCGAGTTCTATTCTTTTCCATTAGTCGCATCTAAGATGAGTCTGCCTGAATGGCACTTGATGATTTTTAAGATGGACATATAAAGAAAATTTCCTTTACAGAATTTCTTACAATTGAATTTATTACGGCTATAATTTTGTTTTTATTTCTAATTTATGAATTATTGTTGCAGGATATTGTTGAAGGAGATAAAGAAAAAAGGAAAATAACGAGGTAAGAATTGAGGAAAAATTATTCTTATACATTTTAGTGTAGAAATTAGTACAGAAAATTAAACGACTTTCAAAATCATGCATTTTTTTAATACAAGCTTTAAACCATAAAAATTAATGCAAAAACTGTTGATAATGAAATTACTGTCTTCTATACCAGTGATGACGAACCTTTTGAGCTCGGCGTGTGAAAATTTTAAAAAATCCAACTTAAGTTTGGTGCCGGGTCACCTAAAAATATTCATAATTTTTTGATATTTGCAACTATAGTAAAAAAAAATTATATGTTTGATATTTATTTTATATATTTAAATGCAATTTAACAACAAAAAAAATTAACTAAATAATATGTATAAAATAAACAAAAACAAAAGTCAACACACATTTAGGAAAAAATAATAATGATATATAAATGGTACAGAAACTAGAAATTGTAGAAAAAATTAGTGACTTTTTTTGGTACTGAAGTTTGTCTGCTAATTCTTCGATTGCAGGTTTATACTTAATGTAATTCAATGCTAAGCAAGCACTACTAAAATCATCTGTTATCCGGTTTCTTTGTTCGTTTTAATATTATTTAATGCTGAGAACAAAGTCTCACAAAAATATGTTGATAAAAAATAGTTAGCAAACCCATCGCCAGTATTTTTTATATCGCTAAAAGTGTCAGACATTCTGTTCCATGCACTGAAAATTTCTTGTTCGTAGTTGCACTCTTCTTCATTATTCGAACGATTACGTTCCAGATTTTCAAGTTTCGATGTTAAGTCGAGAAACACATGAGCCCAAATGCTATCTTGAAAATCTGCATGTTGCATCTCTAAATTTTCTATTTGCATTCATTGGAAATCTTTTAATTCCAAAGAACTGTAAACAACTACATCCGGATACATAATTATATTAATGGTCTGTTCTAGACTCCTAATTGGTTGAATCTTTCGCTAAACTTTTCAATTAACGAGTTTACTATATTCTGGTACATAAGTATGGACACCATTAAACTCGTTTTATTGGTTTTTTCAAAATACTTTTTTATTCGAGGAAAATAATTATTAGTTTTAGTTTCAATATCTCGCGTTTTAAGTTTACTTTCAAAAGATTTGATGTATCCAAACATAACATCAATACTTTTGCCAAAACCTTGTAATTTTACGTTCAGTTTATTCATATGAACGAAGACCTGTGTAAAAAAAAACATTAAATTGCTGACCCACTTATGAATCATTGATCTGAGGAAAGTTTGAGTCCAACCATTATAAAATTTCAACTTATTCTGATTATTATTTAAATGAATATGAGCTTAAATATCTTAATCAAGAAATAAGTTTTAGGTTTATTGTTGAAAAAGAAAAAATTATATGACAAATATTTAAATTATTCAAATTTTGGTCTCAGTCGATGCGTTTCACCAAAAATGAGTTCGCGTGTTACCTCTGACACGAGTGTCATCACGGTTCTATAACAATATATAAAATGGTAAAGAAGTTAATTGACTAAGAAAAATTAACGTGTAGGGTCCCGTTTTTAGCTATACGGTTGTTGTATAATGGATATGAAAAAAGAGGTCCACTTATTCGCTTCTCTGAAAAGGAGTGTTAAAAGTAAAGCAGCCCTTTACCTCTCCCAGAAAACCATAAATATGTATGATTTAAACAAAACAATTGAAAACATTTTACAAATCGGTTAATTTATATTAAATTTATATTGCGCGCTTTATACAAATATTAAATTTTGGGTTTTTCTTAGCCGAGACACCAACGTAATCATGCTCTGTGCAATTGCATATTTTTGAGAAAGTGATTTACAGCTGTTTTAATATTTATATTGATATATTACTTAAGAATTTGATATTAAATAATACAAAATTAAGTGGTTCATTTTTTAGAAAATTGAGTTGGAGATAATTGAGTAACCTCAGGTAATTAACATGAATTTTAAATCAGAGGAAAAATATTAATTTAAATATAAAAATTTCTGTTAAAATAATTCAATATAACGTTAAAAATGCAAGATTTATAAATTGAAAATTTATTATCTCAATCTAAAATTTACATAAAAATACATAAGAGAATTTTTATTACTACATTTTATATTTTGTTTAATCAAATGCGATACAGTAAAAAATAATCATATTCGAATTTAGCTTTACATTATATTCTCGTTCAGATTTCGCTTTTTATCAGAGAAACTTTTGACTTCAAAAATATAAATCAACATAAAAATAAATATTATTCATAATTGTTCTGTCACAGGTTAGGAATTTGTCTTCAAATTTCCTGGCATCTGTTCCTTCGTCGCTCACAAAGTAACTCAGTTTAGGTGAAAACTCGATGCTGGGTTGAACATTATCAGCGTGAAAAAAGAAAGCAAAGAAACGAATTTTCCAATATTTTTCTAGATACAACTTCGTTTGCAAATCTGCTACTCCCTCTGAATTGCAAACGGTCTCGAACGAAAACTGCCCGTTGTCCACATTGTTAATATACGCGTGTACGTACATTGAAAAACTTTCGCCAAGCTTCACAGGAAATCGAAGAGTCGTAACGAAACAATCTTCCCTCACAACTACTTCGCTGCTAAAATATATGTAACCTTCCATCTTTCTGTTTGCGACCACAAAAGAATTTCCAACATTTATGTACGAGAACAAGTTAAAATAATTTATTTTACTTCTGGTTTTTGTTTCTCGACTAAAGTAACTGGGATAAAAGGTATAATTACCATACTTAAAAGCATGCCAGATATGAATCTTTTCTAACACGTCTAACAAGTTCATTATAAAAACAGAGGATTGCAATTCGTCTTCATTCATGGCAAGAAATCTGACTTTTCCAATAAATGGCTTCATAACACTTCTAATTGCATTCCTTTCCGATTCTTTACTTATCGAAAGGAATCTGTATTCACCCTGTTTTCTTTTAACTTCTTCTATGCTCCACTGATACACGGCTCGGAGTAAACGCAATTCACTGACAGATTCATATATCGCTCGAGATAGCAGTCTATCAATTGTTGCAATTTTACAGCATATAAAGTCGACTGTTGTAAATAGTACTTCTCCGTGTTCGTCGAAAGCTAGCCAGCAATAATAAGTTATGACCACATCACCGATCTCACGTGCAAAATCGTGGATTGAACAGACGGTATGCAGGTTTATTTTCCGAATGATAAATGATCTGCATTTCAGTCTTAAGTTCTCTAACTCGTATCTTAAACTCAGATGATAAAGATCGAAAGCGTGTTTATAAGAGGTCAATCCGGGATCGTCCGTCTGTACATAACTGTTTAAAAAATATAAATTATAATTTATTAGAAAGTATTACATATTGAAATTAAATGAAAGGTAAGTATCGTGAAAAACTTACGTAACGAATAATTTGATGATCTCGATTGGATAAGGCATAAACAGTACTTTTGAAAGTATTACAATTGGATAAAAGGAAAGTATCGTGAAAAACTTACGTAACGAATTGTCTGATGGTCTCGATTGGATAAGGCATAAACAGTACTTTTGAATTTTCAAAATATGTAATATGATGTTCTAATTGCCTGTTCAGGACTTTATTTAACTGAGCTTCTGATATAATAATTTCTTCGTTTTTTTCGTTTCGGATTCGTATCTCACCCGAATAAACCCTAAACAACAAAAAGGTATTTATTATTATCAATACTTTCAAATAAACATGTCTGTTGTACCGTACTGTAGTTGTAGTATTTCTGACAATGGTGTATGAACAATAAATGCATGACTAATATTTTNTTTTTCGTTTCGGATTCGTATCTCACCCGAATAAACCCTAAACAACAAAAAGGTATTTATTATTATCAATACTTTCAAATAAACATGTCTGTTGTACCGTACTGTAGTTGTAGTATTTCTGACAATGGTGTATGAACAATAAATGCATTACTAATATTTGAAAAATAGATATTAAAATTTTTGTATTAGATTATTACCTTGATTATTGCGAAACAATCAAAATTCAAGTTTTATTTTCTAGGAGCTATCGTACCAGAAAACGCTGCATTTTTTTTTTTTTAAAAAAGATATCTCTATTCTATGAATAGTGAAGTATTTCGGGATATGTTTTTCAGTAGACTAAAGAGGGGAGTAGTATGATATACATTCCTGTTAATAGAATAAAGATATTTCTGAATATTTTAAAATAGACACTTTGTATGATAGATGAGAGATATTATTTGATTAACAATAGATGTTAATACTAATATTAAAGTGACCTTTTGCTAATGTAAATATTTTTGTGTATATGTATGGTTTCTGACCGAGTACCAACGGCCCTTTTGTTAATTTGTCGATACGTCTTCTATCACTCCCAGACTAGAATTTTTAATAAAGTTAAAAAAAAACAAAAACTTGTCTGTACAGTTTTTGTTATATGTAAATAATCCAAGATTCCTGTGGAAATGTTTTGTAATTCTTCACGAACAATAATTGATTTTTCTATAACCTGTCATATTCTAAAAATCTATGTGTATAGGTCATTGTATACTGTACTGTTATAACTGATAGTGATAGTTCTAAACTTCGATTTTCTGCAATTATCCATTTTATTATTTCCTTGCCGAATGGCATCATTTGATTTTTTGTCGCTTACAAGGGAAAGGAGTGTATAACGTAACACTGTCGTATTTCTATATTTATTCTGAACATGATTTCTCACGCTTTGTAGACCGGTCTTATAAGTGAATTTATCTGTAATGTTATTTAATGTGGAACTTGTGATTATTGAACAAATAACTGCTTTAACACGTACTAGATCTATTGCTTAAATAAAACATTTTTGTTGTGTTTGAAATGTCTATTAAAAATTCTTCTTTAAAACAGAGTTAAAAGAAAATGCTTAACGGTCTTAATGTAAATAATTACCAACAAAATATATTGTAAAATTATTGGAATCAAATTAATTTTAATCAAATCTTTGTACAAAATGTAATTAATTAATTTATTCGTTCATCTGCCTTAAAAAAATAAATAGCACTTTTACATTTTAGAACTCAATGTCTTATTTACTTGTTGATGGAACTGAGGGATCCGCGATTTACATGTCACAAACACTGAGCTACCCGAATTAAATTTTATATAAAAAATGAGTATTAATCATTTGTACATTAAAAATTAAACACAGCTTATTAATTCAAACTTTAAAGACCAAACACAATTTCAACAAGAGAAGAGAAATTTTAAGCTAGTTTAACCTTTTGAACTTTAAAAGTGAAAGAGTCTATTTCTCGAGTTCGAACATTGTAAACAGACGGTTATGTACACAACGGAATAAGCTTTTTGTGAGGTTTTGTTTAGTCATTGTCTCCAGTAAGAAAATTGAAACTTTTGTTAATTAAATACTTTTAGTTTAAATATTTTAGAAAATTTATATATATAAATTTAATAAGAGTATGTTCATTTGACGTGAATATATGTGATGAATAAGTACAAATAACAGACAGAAAATCAACTTATGTTATTTATCTCGTTATTTTTTAAGCCCTCGATAGCAGCACAGCATCGCTTTATTTCTCAGATTTTTTATAAAAAGAAAGCATGTGATACTCAATGGCAAAACTGGTAAAATGATTTTTTTGCCCATACATATAGAGACTCTACAAACAGAAAACAATACTTACCGACTCTGTACTTCTCGATCTGCCATTTCTTCGGCTCGTTTTCGTACTGACTTCTCGAGTATGACGTCGAAGAACGGAGGCAACATGCGCTTAGAAGTAGAAAGAAATCATCACGGTAATTGGTTGCAGATGCCACATGACTTTAATGTCACCACTTCTTTGCAAAAGCACTTAATTTTTTAATTGAATTAATTGTATATACTGTATATGCGACAATAAAACTGGCTTTATACGTGTATTTATTGTGATCTCACGTATCTAAGAAATTAGCATGTAAATAAGTGAACCATTACGTGCTTACGAGTAACAGCATGACGTTGAAGTCATTTCACAATCGTTTAAAGCTTTTATGATTTAGGTTGTGGACAATGTGGCCTGTGATGTGATGTGGTGTGGTCTTGGCGCGTCAGTTTCATGTTCAAATTGTTGTTGTTTCGAGTCCCGTTGCAATAAATTTGGTTTCGTTTTACACTATAATTTTTAATTTGTTATATTGTCAGGTAGAAAAACTGTAAGTCGTAGAAAATTAATAAACAGCAAAGTTTCTTTCAAATTTCAAACTTTTACAATATTTATATTAATCAACAATCTCCCTGCTATGGCGTGTCACGTGAGAATTCAAATTGTATTTGTAAGCGAACTTTTGTTAATAATAATTGCACTTATATGATTTCTCTCTGGTGTGAATTCGAAGATGTCTTAATAGATTGATCTTTTGTGTAAATCTTCGTTTGCAATGGTTAAAGGTAAAAGATTTCTTTCCGGAATAACTAAGGAAAATCCGGTTTTTACTTATAACTGGCAACAGCACGGCTTTTCTACTGTGTAAATCTTCCTATAAATTTCAAAGTATGACTTTCAACAGAATTCTTTGCCACAATTTTTCCGGATATCTTTTTCGAACTTTGATACAGAAAATCTACGAAATACAAAATATTAACTTGAATGTTAACGTACAAAATAATTCGTTTATAATAATTACTACAATGAAATGCATAAAAAGTTATATCTGCATTGCTTGGAAGTAATTAATTCACAANTCGAACTTTGATACAGAAAATCTACGAAATACAAAATATTAACTTGAATGTTAACGTACAAAATAATTCGTTTATATTAATTACTACAATGAAATGCATAAAAAGTTATATCTGCATTGCTTGGAAGTAATTACTTCACAATATTGAATCTATTCTTCTTTCCGGATGTAAATATTTAGAATTTTTCTTCCAAACTTAGGAGTTCTTCAATAGAAACGTTGGCTGTTTCAAGATACATCTTTAAAAAATGTAGAAATTAGACATTGAGAAGAAATAATTAACTGTAGCATTAACTTTTAATTTAATGATATTTTAAAAACTTTACAATTGTTAACACGAAGAAATTTTAAATGTACCAACGATATTTGGCACTACTTAAAAGCAGTGTTGAAAAATCTGAAAAATAAATGAGATGTAGTTATTAATAGTTTTTTTACTGATACTGGTTCTACCAACTTCGTATCTTCGGCTAGCCCTCTACATCGTCAACGGCGACGAACTGGTTGGTTTTTTTTTTTCC
>NW_019384487.1:757375-768635 GCF_000671375.1 Centruroides sculpturatus
GTGTTCAAAATGGTTTATTTTGTACATATTTTAATATTTTTCATTCAAAATATTTTATAAACATAAAAATTGGCTTTTTTTAATCAGAAAAAGTCATAGGGAAAGCAGTTAAACAAGAAAAACTTTTCTAAATCATTTATTTTATCGTTAGGTATTATTATAATAATAGACAGATGTCATCGTTTCTCGAAATACAATATCTTTCTTATTTCGCTGTTGATAGCCCGACACGTGCCCCGCAGCCATCTTTTATTTTCTCGCGCGCGTGGGATTGTGGGATTGTGGTTCTCTCTTATGACTGGATCTACTTTCGAGAACTCCCTCGAGTCGATCGCGATTGAACCTCGTTTTAGTCGAGATTGAAACGGTCCATGGAGGTTGCACTAGGCGAACAGGGTATAAGGCTCTAATTTAGTAGTGTTACAGAGTATAATACGTATATTTTAATATATTTTTTAAAAGAAACAAAATCACAGAAATGTTACGTGTGTTTAACAACGGGTTCGGAAAACTTTGAAAATGTTAACAACGGGTTCGGCCGAACCTGTGCGAATCCGTTGAATATCACCACTGGTTATATCGTACAATAATTTAACAAATAACATTATAGTAGTCACTAGTCTATTCAATGCAGTACGAATTTGGCGTTAGCCTTGTCCCTCGGCATTGGAATTTTGTAGTGAAGGGGCGATACTATGTAACGGTTTTATTGAAGGGGTCGATACTACGTTGAAGTGGGCGACGATTCGTTACAGGTTGAGAAACTGATATCGATCACTAAGAATAATTAGAGCTAAGTATTCAGGCATGTATAAATAACGTAATTAGTTAAAATTTATTAATTGTTCCCGCTGAAAATTGCGGACAATGAAGAAACGTTCTATGGAACTTTGCTGTATTAAGTAAATATAGTTTACTTAGTGAGTCTAAGAAATAATGGACCGAATATGATATTACGATAAGAAACAGATTAGAGATTTCACGCTGTTTTAAGTGACAATGGCTTAAGGAATCTTTAAAGCTGAAATTCAGAGAGTAAAGCAGGTGGGTCAAATAGTAACCTTCGTAGTAGGGTTCAGTTTAGATTTGTCATTCGTTTGTTCAGACGCTTGCTCGTTACATCCGGTAAGTACGTGTTTTTTAACATTTTATTAAAGAAATGTTTACGTAAACTTTATAAGAGAATTTATGTACGCAATGTAATTATATAGTGCGAAATTTTCGTTTTCTGTTCTGTATCTAACTCATAATTTTTCGAACGATAAGTACAATGGTCATGTCCTTTATTGTCCAAATTGTGTTAGTTTAATTAAACAGTAAAATAAAATGTGGTAAAATTATACATTATTATTACGCGTTTTCTATTAATTTGTTTATTGTTAGATAAACATTTCATAGACGTTTCGGTAAAGTTATAGTTTCTTGCCATTACGGATTTTTGTTTTGACAATTTCGATAGTAATGTCCAAAACACATTGAATTTTATAATCGCTATAAAGAAAAAAATTATAGAATTGCTTACAGATTCTTTAGCGTTCCAGCCGCTATTGCTTAAACTCGTTCGGATGGTGGAGTAATATAATGGACAGCGGAGCCGTACATAACGTGTCACATGACACTACTTGGAAACTTCGCTAACCACAACTATGTGACGTCTCTGTGACAATAAATAATTATAGATTTGTCGTCTAAATCAATTAATACAAATAGAAATGGCTTATATTTGTCTTAACCGTTTTATTTTATATAGTATATTGTCAAAACGTTTGAGGTCACCCACTAAAGTTTTTGCACTTGGTCAGAATTAATAAAACACGAAGTTTCATCACGATAGGATGACTTAACCCTTGTCGTCTTGAACATTTAACACGAACACGAGGATGAGTGAGGTGGAAGATATTAATCAACAGTAAAAAAAATCAATAACAGAGAAATATAAAAGTTTTCGATATAGTAGTTGTTTCTAACATTCAATTACAAGACTAGAATATGCTGAGTATAATTTCTCTTCGATGTTTCTTGATATATTTTTCGATAATTTTGCGCACGAGTCAATGCAATCTCCCTTTGTTCTTCATTCACAGTGAATAATCAATGAAAGTTTTGCAATAATTTATATAATACTAAGACTTTTCTATTCGGATATAAATTGTTTTTTTCGAAACAATAGTTGTAAAATGCGTTAGAGCAGCTTTTCTTAATTTTTTCATGTTCACAGACCAGTACTTTTGTAAAAATAAATAAAAATATTTATAAAACAGACCGGCACCGGTCTGCAGACCACAGTTCTAGTGGCACTTGTGTTGAGTACACAGATGCGAAGATCGGTCGTTACAGGTAAAGGGTAGCAGTGTTTTTTATGAATTAATAATTTTGTTAGTGTCTGTATTGTGTTAAAATCTTTTGTTATTGAATAGTTAAAATAATGAATAGTGTTAGCACTTTCTGATCCGCTTATTTTTTTAAAAATATACAATTAATCATGGTACTTTCATAATATGAAAGCATCAGATAATGTCAGCGAAATCACTTATTACCAGGGCTGTAGAGTCGCGTAAAAATCTACCGACTCCGACTCCAACTCCGTTTCATATACATAACAAGTTGGTAAGTAAAAGGGAGTCGAAGTCGGCGGATTTTTTGACGACTCCGACTCTGGCTAAAACACCAAAACTCCACGACTCCGACTCCACAGCCCTGCTTATTACTCAGATAAAGCATTAGAAATAAAATTTGAACTGGATAAACTAAGTAACACAAATACGTTAGAATTGCCTTACAGAATTGCTTAACTTCGATTCGAACATCATGTCATGTTTGCATGATTCAAAGATTTTAATTAAAAATCTTAAATGAACTTTATTTTCTCTGTAAGGCTGACACGTGTATCCGACAAGTTGAAAAAGTACAGGAGAAGGTGGTATTATGGAACACTGCGGGTATTATGGAACCACCCCATTTCGAACTGATAATAAAGGCGAACTGTAACGGAATGTGGCTGAATTGAACTAGGCAGACATCCATAGCAAGGGGAAAACCCGTTTTACTTCAGTTAAACGGTTGTCCGTATTTAATTGGCAAATTTGTTTTTTTCAAAATTCACAAGTTTTGAATGCTAAGTGAATTTAATTATTTTTAAAATATAAATCGTGTAGTTGTAGGTTCACTGGTGCATGTATTCCGTTCCAGAGACTTAGGGGTACATATTAATCTGTGTGATGTTCACGTTTTTTAAATTTTGGTCTCGACAGACATAAGTTAATTCGAGATGGCGATGCGTGAAATACGGACCCCTTTGGTGCTTTTACAGTAATATGGAACTCAACTCCTCCGAACTCTCTCTTTGCAATCAGACATTCGTCCGGAGCAATTTGGGAAAAAGACACTAGGTAGAAAGTCTGAAAATATCGAAAAAGAGCTGCTGGAATATATATTGTTGATGGAGGTCATATTTTTCTATTATAAAAGCATTTTTGCGATAAAATACATTGGAGTAAATAATTTTGTAATTATTTAACATTTTTTGTCCTTTCCTATTTGTTTTTGGCTACATTAAAGCATTTTTTTGAAAATATACAGTAAGGTTCCATATTACCACCCGATTTTCTCTAAGCCTACTTTCGGACTTTTTGTACAAAAGCCTTCAAAAACCATAGTTATAATTACACTAGCGAAAAATCCAATTAAGAACATTTAGTTTACTAGTTACCAGTACTTTTCGCACAAAAAATGTGGGTGTAGTTATGATACCTTGTTTACAATTCACTAAAATGTAATTGGGATTCTATAATACCACCTTTTCCTCTACTGTATGTGCAATAATATTATTAAATAATACAAGAATAAATTGCAAAAAATAGGATTTATTAGGGAAGACGTACACAATACTTAAAATTTTAACACTTCTTATTCGATAACTTCTGGAAAAGTTTTAAAGATTCTGCACAAGTAATGCAATAAGTCATTTTTTGTTTTTTCGAAGGTAATCCAGAAAGATAAATCGTCGTTACCAAATCTTGAGTTGTTGAATTTTGTTGTAGAATGTTACGGTGTTACGAAAAACCTAACAAATGCAATGTCTATCAAACTGTGGTCCACGGACGCTTTCAAGTCTGAAAAGTTTTTCGGAAACGCATCAGAGATGGTACGTGGTTGAAGTGATCGAAGTTTTAAGGTAGGCTCGTGACAGGTTTTGCATTTCCGATGTCCATGGTAATACTTCAAGAAGAAAACGAGCTTAAGCAATGGCGACCGAATGATGCACATTCTCTAAGTGGTCCGTCCTATTGTTTTTTGTTTATAACGTTTTATAGATTGATCTATAGATTATAATCTTATAGTTCACTAGAAAATTTACATAATTGCTTGTTTTAAAAATTATATTGTTTCTGGTAATTAATTAAATATTGAGAACAAGAGATTACTAATTCGAAAATTTGTCGTTTTTTGTAAAATGTTCCTAAAATGAAAGAAAGAAAAAGTGAGGATGAATCGATAGAGACATCGTCAACCTCTCAAGAAATCTCCTCTAAAGTGTTGAAAATACCAGAAATTCTACTATACGTATTTAAATATTTAGATGATCGGGACTTACAACAATGTGGCCAAGTGTGTACTTTCTGGAAAGACGTTACCGAAAGCATCCTATATAAGAAAATAGCAATCTTTTGTGAGGAGATTATGTATTTCATTTTTATACAACAAATTATTATTTCATTTTTTACTGTATATAATGACAGCTTGCTTAATCGAAAAATTAGTTAACTAAACAAAATTAATGTGTAGGTCCCGTTTTTGACTATCCGGTTGCTCTATTGACTATGAAAATTGATATGAAAAAAGAAGTTCACTTATTCGCTACTATGAAAAGCAGTGTTGAAAGGTGAAGCAGCCCTTTACCTCCTTCAATCCTATATATATGATTTAAACTACAAAACAATTGAAAACATTATTTTTTACAAATCAGTTAATGTATATTAAATTTATATTGTGTACGCTTTATACGAAATATTAAATTTTGCGATTTTCTTAGCCGGGACCCCAATGTAATCATGCTCTGTGCAATTGAATATTTTTGAAAAAGTGATTTACAACTATTCTGATATTTATATTAAAATTTTATTCAAGAATTTAATATTAAATAATAGAAAATTAATTTGTTCATTTTTTAGAAATTCAATTGGAGATATTAATTATAATTTAAAATATTAATTTAAATAAAAGAATTTCTGTTGGAATAATTCAATATAACTTCGAAAATGTATGATTTATAAATTGAAAATTCATTATTTGTATCTAAAATTTACATAAAAATACTCAACAGAATCTATTATTCCTACTGTTTAATTATTTGTAATCAAATGTGGATATCGAATAGCTGTTTCATTTAGACGAAAATTCTTTTTTCATATTTCTATCGTCATTAGCATGAAGAAAGAAAACATTAATACTGTAAGATTGTAATTATATTTTTTTCTCGAACATCTACTGCCATAAAAAATGAAGACACGCACGAAATTATCATTCAAATGCTGACAATTATAAACGTTCTTAATTAATAATGATATACAGTGGTGCCTCAGATTACGAACGCCCCAGCATACGAAATTTTCAGGATACGACATGAAATTCGAACATATTTTTGCTCCACGATACGAACGGATTAATTTCGTATCCTGAGGTACCACTGTATTTGTAAATACTAAATTTTGTATTATAAGCAACTCGTCTAATGACAATATACTTTTGACAAAAAAAAGTTACATTAATAAGCACTTTATATTTAAATTTTGTTTTTCGTAAACCCAATAAATTCATTTTACAGTGATACCCGTAAGAAATAATCGTATTCAAATTTAACTTTACATTATATTCTCGTTCAGTTTTTGCTTTTTTACAAGGAAACTTTTGACTTCAAAAATATAAATCAACCAAAAAGTAAATATTATTCATAAGGTTCCTGTCACCGATTAAAATTTTGTCTTCAAATTTCCTTGCATCTGTTCCTTCGTCGCTCACAAAGTAACTCAGTTCAGGTGAAAACTCGATATCGGGTTCGACATTTTCAGCGAGATAAAAGAAAGCAAAGAAACGAATTTTCCAATATTTTTCTAGATAATACTTCGTTTGCAGTTCTGCTACTCCCTCTGAATTGCAAACGGTGTCAAACGGAAACTGTTCGTTGTCCAAATTGTTAATATACGCGTGTACGTACATTGGAAAACTTTCGCTAAG
Source organism: Centruroides sculpturatus (assembly GCF_000671375.1). NCBI lineage: Eukaryota > Metazoa > Arthropoda > Arachnida > Scorpiones > Buthidae > Centruroides > Centruroides sculpturatus. The sequence goes on from NW_019384487.1 coordinate 763,610, forward strand.
CTTCAACGGAAATCGAAGGGCCGTGACGAAACAATCTTCTCTTACAACTACTTCGCTGCTAAAATATATGTAACCTTTCATCTCTCTGATTGAGACCAGAGAAGGATCTCCACGATTTATGTACGAGAACAAGTTCCAATAATTTATTCTGCTTCTGGTTTTTGTTTCTCGACTGAAGTAACTGGGATACAAGGAATAATAATTATACTTAAAAGCATGCCAGATATGACTTTTTTCTACTTCGCTTAACAAGTTCATTTTAAAAACAGAAGATTGCAATTCGTCTTCATTCATGACAAGAAATCTGACTTTTCCAATAAATGGCTCCATTACATTTCTTATTGCATTCCTTTTCGATTCTTCATTCATCAAATGGAAGTTGTCTGCACCCAATTTTCTTTTAACTTCATGTATGCTCCACTGATACACGGCTCGGAGTAAACGCAATTCACTAACATATTCGTATATCGCTCGAGATAGCAGTCTATCAATTGTTGCAATTTTACAACACTTAAAGTCGACTGTTGTAAATAGTCTTTTTTCGTGTTCGTCGAAAGCTTGCCAGCAATAATAAGTTATGAGCATATCACCGATCTCACGTGCAAAATCGTGGATTAAACACACGGTATTCACGTTTATTTTTTGAATGATAAATGATCTGCATTTCTTTCTTAAATGGTCTAACTCGTATCTTAAACTCAGATGATACAGATCGAAAGCGTGTGTAATAGAGATCAATCCGAGATCGTCTGTCTGTACATAACTGTTTAAAAAATATAAATTATGGTGTATTGAAGTATTGAAATTAAATGAAAGGTAACTATCGTGAAAAACGTACGTAACGAATTGTCTGATGGTCCAGATTGGATAAGGCATAAACAGTACTTTCGAATTTTCAAAATATGTGATGTGATGTTCCATATGCCTGCTGAGGACTTTATTTAACTGAGCTTCTGATATAATAATTTCTTCGTTTTGTTCGTTTCGGATTTGTATTTCACTCGAAGAAATCCTAAACAACAAAAAGGTATTTATTATTACTTTTAACAAACATGTCTGTTGTACTGTACGTTAGTTGTAGTATTTCCGACAATAGTGTATAAACAATATATGCATGACTAATATTTTAAAAATAGATAATAAGCTAATACAAAAATCTTAATATCTTGATTATCGCGAAACCATAAAAATCCAAGTTTTATTTCCTAGGAGCTATCGTACCAGAAAACGCTGCATTTTTTTTAAAAGAAAAGACATATCTATTTTATGAACAGGAAAGTATTTCGGGATATACCCTTCAGTAGACTAAGGAGGGGCGTAGCCTGTATTATAATCCTCTTAATAGAATAAAGATAATCCTGCATATTTTAAAGGAGACACTTCGTAAGATAAATCATAGATATTATTTAATTATCAATAGATATTAATACTAATATCAAAGTGACCTTTTGTTAATGTAAACATTTTTGTGTATGTGTAGAGTTTTTGACACATTATTAGACGGTCCTTTTGTTAATTATTTAAATAAATAATTAACAAAAGGACCGTGGATTTAAATAAATGTATCTCTGATACTTTTTCTAACACTCCCCGACTAGAATTAAAAAATAATTAAGGTAAACAAACAAACTTGTCTGTACAGTTTTTGTTATAAAAAAATATAAATAATACAGGATTCGCGTGGAATTGTTTTGTAACTTATTATATTCTGAATATGTGTATAGGTCATTATATACTGTACTGTTATAACTAACTAGCTGTTACCGACGGCTTTGCCCGCGAGGATTTTGCTAGCAAACCACATTTATATTCAGTATTTCAACAACCATAGTAATTGTTATATAACACCTACCGCTGAGAATGATGAGAATTGCGTAGAATCAAGGAAACTGTTTTCAATTTGATCAATTTTCTGAAACGATTATAATCGTTCTATAATCGAACCAATATGCAATAACAAATTCGAATTTAGAACGGTTGAATATTTGGTTAAAACATCGAAATATATAAAAATATTTATAACAATGTCTGAAATGTTATCAATTTAATACATCTAAGTACTTGTGAGACTCAGCGTGTTTATTAACTTACAGCCTGACCTAAATCGTTAACAATACTATTTTATCGAGTAGACTAAGCATCAAATTTCACACCTGGGAGTTAATCTTCCGACCTATTACCTTTAAAGTTGTCAAATGAATATAGCTACAAACAGATTTTCGAGACAGTCGCAGTTGTTCCTCTAACAGAAGTCGTCAGCTCCCAACAGGACTTATTATGAGCCTCCTATTTGGATTGACTTCATCGCCAACCGTACTTTTTAAGTGCCCAAAAAAGGTTAAAAAAAAGAAACAGAAAATAAAACCTCAGAAACAATAAAGAAAAGTATACCAACCCTAAGTCCTTTTACTACAAGTAAGCTTTGATCCCCATTCAAACATCTCTAACATAACTTCGGACTAACGATAACTTGGACTAACGTCGTCGCCAGAACCAGAACTTGGATTATTAATTTCAAGAATCTTATTATCAAGTATTCAAGAATCAGCCAAACTCCAGGTATTTATCGCCACGCGAATTATTGTAAGCTCTCTCTGTGTCTCTCACTTCCTCCATCCAGAATCTGATCGCTCAGTTACGCGACTGATCGCATGACCTAGTTAGGTTTCCGTGTCAACCGAGACGCGGTGGTGTCATCCTGACAAGGCATCGATGAGGTGCCGACCCTCCGGTCACATACTTAATGAAAATTAAACGTAGTTAAAAACGGAAATTTGCATCTAAAATAGTATAGTAGAAGCCGTTCTTCCGGTTAAGCTTTAATTGTCTCCCTCTTCTCTCCGCCTGGGAATTTCGAAAAATTTTACCTCTTTAGTTTCAGCGGTTTGCACCGGGCGATGACGAATCAGTCATTCAGTCAGTCAGGACAAGTAATTTTATATATTTAGATAATGCTAGTCCCATATTGCGATTTCCTGGAATTTTCCATTATTTTATTATACAATCCTAAAACTTGAAAGTAAAAATCGTTACGCCAACAGAATATTAATCAATGAACATCTATTGTAAAAAGTGTTTAAACAATATAGTTATGAGGGGGAATATGGAGATATTTTCTCGACCCGAAAATGACTTACCAAATGCTAATTTTATAGAGAATGAACAATTACATGTTATTTTTTAGTAACAGATGATAAAATCTTTAGGTTTTTTTTCATCAACACTTATTTCGTATGTCCTAAAGCCTAAATAAACGGACATGGATGCCCCGTGTATGTTTTATGCTTTGTGTGTATGTGTCTGACATTCACACAAAGCATAATTACAAGTTTACATTAAAAACTGAAGAAAAAGCAAGCCTTAAACTGATAAGTTATCAGTTAAAGACCCGCCTAGCGCGTCGAGTCACATTGCTCGTGGCTATTCCACGTCGGGTGTCATCATGTAGTGTTTCGTCCCTTACGAGGGAAAGGAGTGTATAACCTAACACTGTCGAACCTATATATTTATTCTGAACATGATTTCTCTTGCTTTGTAGACCGATAAATAATAAATCGGTCGAATAAGTGAATTTCTATTTAATGTTATTTGGGACTTTCATGTGAAACTTGTAATAATTAAACAAATAACGTTTATAAAGTTCTTCTATAACACGTATTAGATGTATTGTTTTAAAACGTTTCCATTTTAATATGAATAATTACAGTATAAACAAAATATATTATTAAAAATATTTACATGAAATTAATTTCAATCAAATCTCTTTACAAAGTGTAATTCATTTTCTTTCATTCATTCAACTGCCTTTAACAAATAAATATCGCTTTTACATTTTAGAAGTCAACGTCCCACCAAGTTGATGGAACTGAGGGATACGCGATTTACATGTCGACAAACACTGAACTACCGGAATTAAATATAGTAGAAAAGAATGAGTATTAATCATTTGTATATCGAAAATTAAACAAAGCTTATTAACTAAAACTTTAAAGACCGAAAATAAATTCACTAAGAGAAGGGAAATTTTAACCTAATTAAACCCTTTGACTTTTTCACTTTTAGGGTTCAATATGTCGAATCGAACATTGTAAACATGCGGTTATTTACACAAGGAAATAAGCTGTTTGTGAAGTTTTGCTTAGTAATTTTCTGCAGTAAGACAACTTTTCTTAGTTAAATACTTTTAGTTTAAATATTCTAGAAAATTTGTATATAAAAATTCAGTAAGAGTATGTTCATTTGACGCGAACATATATCATGAAATAAGTATCAATAACAGACAGAAAATTAACTTATGTCATTTATCACGTTATTTTTTTAGCTCTCGTTAACAGTACAGCATCGCTTTCTCTCATTTTTTTTCTTTATAAATGAGGCACATACGATAGTTAATGGCAAAAATTAAAATAACACGTAAAATTATTCTGCGCCCACACACGTGGAAACGTTATAAACAGAAAACAATACAAGTACTTACCGACTATGCACCTCTGGATCCGCCATTTCTTCGGCTCGTTTCCGCACTGAACTCTCGAGTTGACGTGGAAGAACGGAGGCAACACTCTTAAAAGTGGAAAGAAATTATCGCGGTAATTGGCTGCAGATGCCACGTGACTTTGACGTCACCGCCTCTCCTGAGGAGCACTTAATTTTTTAATTGCATTACTTGTATATTCTGTATATCCGACATTAAAACTGACTTTATACGTGTATTTATTGTGATCTCACACATATAAGTATCTAAGAAATTAGCATATAACTACGTGGACCATTACGTGCTTACGAGTAACAGCATGACGTTGAAGTCACTTCACAATCAGTTAACACCTTTATAATTTATATTGTGGACAATGTGGCCTGTGGTGTAGTTTTGAGCGTTAGTTTCATGTTGACATGATTGTTGTTTCGAGTTCCGTTATATTAAATTTTTTTTTTACACTAAAATTTTTAAATTTGTTATATTGTCAGGTAGAAAAGCTGAAAGACGTAGAAAATGAATAAACAGCAAGGTTGGGAATTATATTAT
>NW_019384487.1:769664-770685 GCF_000671375.1 Centruroides sculpturatus
TACATTGATCTTTTGTGTAAATCTTAATAATCAGATATTCCTTCAATTAAGCTATCTCGTTAATTAATTCATAAGTAGCAAAATACTTTATAAGCATTTTTGATTAGGACAAAAAAAAATAATTGTGTTTTTAATCTATTTAAAATAATGTGTAATGCTGATCCAAAATATTATACATCTAGAAACATGATATACATCAAAACATTTTGCTTGTAATTTTAATTAATGAAGCTTTCAACATCTATTGTATACGATTTCCTGCCACACTGATCAGGAGATACATTCCATCTGTCAATTGGGAGTGTTTGAAGAAGTCATTGTTAATTTAATTTTACATTATGCCAATAGGAAATTCGAGATAAGAGAAGCCAATCACTTCGATGATTCATTCACACTAAAAACATGTGATGCCGGATGCACCACTCACATGTAGAAGCAGACCTATACTATAAGCCAGCAATCCCCAACCTTTTAACGCCGCGGACCGGTAAACGTTTGATATTTTACCGCGGCCCACTGAGGGAGGACGTTGATTGTTTATATTTTAGATTGATTTAATTTAATAATTTTAACTTAATTGTATTTAAACATGCCTTCAAAATAAAATATAGTTACACCAAAAAATGAATATAATGTAATTTAACATTTTAACTCACTACCGTGTTTCCCCGAAAATAAGACATCCGCAGAAAATAAGACCTAGCACAGTTTTTGCTGAATTGCGAAATACCTTGTATAAGACCTCCCCCTGAAAGTAAGACCTAGCGAAGTTTTTTTTTTTTTAGTGGTAACGGTCATGGACAGATGGTTGAAAGTGGCCGTTGGCTTTTTGAAAGTACAGCCACTGATTGGTCAGCAGACAATTACGCCACACGGCATGATTTGCATAAGACTATGGCTTGGGAATCACAGATTTGCATAACGTTACGGCTGGTGATGGCTAATTGATCGGCCGGAAATCACGCCACATGACATTTGCATAGTGCTACGGTTCAGTAAGCACTAATTGGTCATCGAGTCC
>NW_019384487.1:773049-779744 GCF_000671375.1 Centruroides sculpturatus
TATATTGACTGTGTCATTACTTAGAGGAGTCTTTCAGCTTTGGAATAAAAAGTTTCTACGCTCTATCTTTATTAGAACTGTATTTGTTGAATCTTTTATTCTGAGGTCACGTGATGACATTAGAATTTCCGGGTCTCTTTCGGTAACAAGTCCTCCCCTGGTCGGAGTCGGAGTTAGTAGATTTTTATGCGACACCACAGCCCTTTTATAAATATTAAAATGGCCCTTTTCAGGGCCAACAACTTTAGTTAAGAGTGGTCAAATCTTATTAATAAACAATTAGATGATGGAAGAATATCAAAGAAAAAATATATGAAAATAAAAGCATAATTCATATGTAAAATATATATATATATATAATAGCTATTTAGCTATTGTTTGTGATTACAGAATCATGTTTAACATATATCAAGTTAAACTAATTAATCTATTATTCTGCTAATTTTCATACTGTTTATAATAGTAACCCTTACGTTAAGCTACCATGTAACATTATGAAGCCGCCTAAGCTTGTCTTCTCTACACCCATTTATTGTTCAATGTTCATACCTTTATAACGGCTCTTTTGTTTTGTATAATTTTAAGTACTGTATTATAACCTTTTTATATGTATACTAGCTGTTACCCGCAACTTCGTCCGGAGAGGTTTGCAAGCAAACCCCATTTACATTCAATATTTCAATAACCATAGTAATTGTCATATAACACTTACCGCTGAAGAGAATTGTCCAGAATCAAACGAACTATCTTCAATTTGATCAATTTTCTGGAACGTTTACAATCGTTCTATAATCGAACCGATACGCAATAACAAATTCGAATTTAAAACGGATCGAACATTTTTAAAATCGAAATGTCTGAAATGTTATGAATTTAATACACCTAAGTACTCAATGAAGACTAAACGTACTTGAAAACAAAAAATCGCATCTAAAATAGCACAGTAGAAGCCGTTTTTTCCGGTTAAGCCTTAATCCTCTCCCTCTCCCCCCGCGGGGGAATTTCGAATTTCCTGACAGCTCTACTGCTGTCAGGACACTGGATAGGAATATGAGTGCAATCAATTGCCCCAATTATTCCTGGAAAATTATCCTTAGATAATAGAGAAAAATCGTGCGTAATAGTCAGAAGTTCGGATTGCGTCGGAAATACAATTTCGGCATTCTTTAGATGTACTAATGCCTTTGAGACGTTTTGGATGGTTCTGATAATGATATAACAATAATTAATAAATAATGCAATATATAACTTAACACAAACGTTAAACAAGACCTCGTAATATATGTAATATATATATATGTATAGTCTCTATCACTATANAAGAGCAAATAATGATTCTTTCATTAACAGTTTTTTCGGTTACTTTCTCCCATACATATAAACGGCTTGCTGAATGGTACATTACAATGTAAATCTCTGTAATCCAAAAAACACACTTTGTTAGACGTATATCACAGCAATTTGTGGTTAGCAAATAAAAACAACTTGCTAACTAGAAATTGCTGTGATATACGTCTAATAAAGTGTGTTTTTTGGATTACAGAGACGAATTTACATTGTAATACTTTCCTTCAGTTTACCGTCGCCCATTGCGAATTATCGAGGTAAAAATGATCGAATGCATATTTATATATTGATTGTGTCCAGTGGCGTACCGTAGTGGGGGCAGCTGGGGCGGCCCGCCCCGGGCAGCACATTTTAGGGGGGCAAAATTTCACAATAAATAATAATAATATCTTGTAAAAATTTGAAACATCCTGATCTATACTTGCATCGCGCCTCCGATAGTGCTATCCTCCGGACAGTCCGGGAATCGGCTCGCCATCCGGGTGAACTAGTAATTTTTTCATCCGAGGAAGTCCTGCGAAACCTGTTGACCTTTTTTTTTTGTTTTTGCTTGTACGATTCATTCGCGTTCATATATACACCACTAATATTCAATGGAACTATTTTAAACAAGTCGCTGCACTACCACCGAATTTTTCATTGCTTGTTCTGTGACAAAACTGAATTTTGGTCTTTTAAATTGAAATACCTAAATAAGGAAGGCCCNCATTTTAAACGTTGATACTATTTTCATGAACTAAAAAAATTGAACAAAATATTTCATAAAATGAAGTTGATACATTGCATTCAGAAGAGCAAATAATGATTCTTTCATTAACAGTTTTTTAGGTTACTTTCTCCCATACATATAAACGGCTTGCTGAATGATACATTACAATGTAAATCTCTGTAATCCAAAAAAACACACTTTGGTAGACGTATATCACAGCAATTTGTGGTTAGCAAATAAAAACAACTTGCTAACTAGAAATTGCTGTGATATACGTCTACCAAAGTGTGTTTTTTGGATTACAGAGACGGATTTACATTGTAATACTTTCCCCCAGTTTACCGTCGCCCTTTGCGAATTATCGAGGTAAAAATGATCGAATGCATATTTATATATTGACTGTGTCATTACTTAGAGGAGTCTTTCAGCTTTGGAATAAAAAGTTTCTACGCTCTATCTTTATTAGAACTGTATTTGTTGAATCTTTTATTCTGAGGTCACGTGATGACATTAGAATTTCCGGGTCTCTTTCGGTAACAAGTCCTCCCCTGGTCGGAGTCGGAGTTAGTAGATTTTTATGCGACACCACAGCCCTTTTATAAATATTAAAATGGCCCTTTTCAGGGCCAACAACTTTAGTTAAGAGTGGTCAAATCTTATTAATAAACAATTAGATGATGGAAGAATATCAAAGAAAAAATATATGAAAATAAAAGCATAATTCATATGTAAAATATATATATATATATAATAGCTATTTAGCTATTGTTTGTGATTACAGAATCATGTTTAACATATATCAAGTTAAACTAATTACTCTATTATTCTGCTAATTTTCATACTGTTTATAATAGTAACCCTTACGTTAAGCTACCATGTAACATTATGAAGCCGCCTAAGCTTGTCTTCTCTACACCCATTTATTGTTCAATGTTCATACCTTTATAACGGCTCTTTTGTTTTGTATAATTTTAAGTACTGTATTATAACCTTTTTATATGTATACTAGCTGTTACCCGCAACTTCGTCCGGAGAGGTTTGCAAGCAAACCCCATTTACATTCAATATTTCAATAACCATAGTAATTGTCATATAACACTTACCGCTGAAGAGAATTGTCCAGAATCAAACGAACTATCTTCAATTTGATCAATTTTCTGGAACGTTTACAATCGTTCTATAATCGAACCGATACGCAATAACAAATTCGAATTTAAAACAGTTCGAACATTTTTAAAATCGAAATGTCTGAAATGTTATGAATTTAATACACCTAAGTACTCAATGAAGACTAAACGTACTTGAAAACAAAAAATCGCATCTAAAATAGCACAGTAGAAGCCGTTTTTCCGGTTAAGCCTTAATCCTCTCCCTCTCCCCCCGCGGGGGAATTTCGAAAAATCCCTTCTCAGTGTGCGTTTCCATGACGTACCCTAACTGTCTACCAAAGTTCACCTCTCTAGGTTAAGCGGTTTGCTCTGGGCGATGATGAATCAGTGAGTGAGTGAGTCAGTCAGTCAGTCAGGACAAGCAATTTTATATATTTAGANTCAATTTGATCAATTTTCTGGAACGTTTACAATCGTTCTATAATCGAACCAATATGCAATAACAAATTCGAATTTAAAACGGATCGAACATTTTTAAAATCGAAATGTCTGAAATGTTATCAATTTAATACACCTAAGTACTCAATGAAGACTAAACGTACTTGAAAACAAAAAATCGCATCTAAAATAGCACAGTAGAAGCCGTTTTTCCGGTTAAGCCTTAATGCTCTACCTCTCCCCCCGCGGGGGAATTTCGAAAAATCCCTTCTCAGTGTGCGTTTTCATGACGTACCCTAACTGTCTACCAAAGTTCACCTCTCTAGGTTAAGCGGTTTGCTCTGGGCGATGATGAATCAGTGAGTGAGTGAGTCAGTCAGTCAGTCAGGACAAGCAATTTTATATATTTAGATCAACTGAAGAGGGACTATTCTGATAGTCCGAAATGCATTTTGGTTATTTCATGTTAATTGCTAATGTAATCGAATGTAGAAATGGGGTCATATGTCTCGTTTTTATTAAATGTACTCCTTTGATAACTGGGTGTTTGCGCTTATTATCACTGGTGTGATAAATCCTTATTATCTACCTCACATTAGTAGGTTTTTTAATTAATTTAATTATATCAAGGGCAAAAAGCAATTCCTTTATATTCTTTATATATATCAAATTCTTTATCACACTCTCTTTTAACTGTCATGGTGGCTTTTTTGAATGTTTTATTGAATGTTATATAAACATTTTCAACAATGCCTCATGGAACTGTACTTCAAGAGCAAGAAATACATAAAATTAAATACAGAAATCATGATTTAAAACTTTTTGGGGAAATATAGATGAATAAAACAATTGTATGAATGTTTATTTAATTTGTTACATAGGTTATGTTAAGTAATATTTTTATTTAAAATGAATAAAAAGAGAATTATTTTGTCTATGATAGGCTCACTCTNATGAATAAAACAATTGTATGAATGTTTATTTAATTTGTTACATAGGTTATGTTAAGTAATATTTTTATTTAAAATGAATAAAAAGAGAATTATTTTGTCTATGATAGACTCACTCTTTATCAAAATTGTATGGTCCTGAAAAGGACCTTTTGTCAAAGTCCTAAAGTACTCTTTCATTTAACTGAAATGTTGCAGTACAATAGATCTTCGAAGAGCAGATCCTGATCCAGATTGCTCATTCATTCTTGAAGTTTCTTCCTCTATTTTTTCATTTAAATGCTCACTCAGTAAGAAACTCCTTTTCTTTAAATTCAATGGCCGAATTATGTAGAATTGCTGTGGCTATTATTATGTTTAGCGTGTTGTCTACTTTAGTTCTTAGACAACTTCCAATGCATGGAAATCGTCTTTCCCAGACCCCAAATAATCTCTCGACGATATTTCTTGCTCGTGAATGAGCTTTGTTATACCGTCTTTCGGCATGATTTTGCGGATATAGAAACGGAGTCATTAAATACGGCAAACAAGGATAGCCACTGTCACTAGTGATGTGCCGGATCGTTAAAAATGTATATCTCGGATACGGATACGGATCATTAGTGTCTAGATCCGCGGATACGGATACGGACCTCAACTTTCGTACTTAGTCGGTGCCGATGCGTATGATCTTAGACCGATATTTGACGCTTTGCGTTAATAACGCGACATGTTTTGACTTTCACTGCGCATGTTTTTTGTTTATAGTGTGAAAGTGTTCTAAATTAGAATTCACTACAAAGGCAGACAGAATAAAGTAACAAAAGTTAATATAATTTTCCAATTAAGCTATTTCGCGTCTTTATACAGATTCTATTTCGAGGGATTCCAACTTCACGATACAAACAGTAGCATGCGAAATTACAGCGATAATAATAGTTCGCTGTATCCAAAACACGTGTACAATACAGATCCCGATCGCGACAATATAAAACCGTAAAACTAACCTTAATAAACACTAACTTAACACTAATAACAGAAAAGGGAGTAGAATTAAGAAGACAGAAAAAATGGTAGACAAGATAGAAATAGTGATATCTGGGGTTATGTCTCTTTTTTCGGCTTGTTTCTTTATGCGTAGTGTTGGGTGGGATAACACACGTCCTATCCTTTTCCTATAACTGGCCAGTTCTCTTCTTCAATAATTAGGATTTTTCCTTCCACAGTCGTCAATACGACCTTAAAACAGGATCTTTTTACTGAACTTATTTCTGAACTATCCAGTGATTGAAAATACGACTCCCAGTATTCTCACCTCGTCCGTACACTCTGCCATCCGGTTTACGAATGACCTGCTACGTCACTTCTCTTTTTTCTCCGGCTCCTGTTTACACCTTTGCTCCTCAAATTTCTAGGAATTGCTCATCCCACCCAAGGGACAGGGAATAGATAAGAAAGTTCTAGAAAAAAATAGAACAATACAACTAAGGGTAGAAAGAAGAAACGAAACTAAACTAAAATTAATATTTACAAAAATATAGCGTACCGCTACAATAGTTTAGTGTAGTGTTTCCCAACCTTTTTTGTGCTATGTTCCACCTAAGCCTTTCTAAAATTCTTATGTCTCCCTAACATATACATCGTTACATCGTTAGTGAAAGGGGGTGAAGCCCGTGCTACTCGGCGGTATTGCACGGGAGGAAGAACAAAGGGAAAGGATGAGGAGAGAGTAGGAGGTAAGGGGAAGTGTAAAGTAGATAGGAAAGTTGGTGAAGGGAGTCATGAGCGCCTGGCGCCGCAATTATTTAAAATAAAACAGACATACAAAAGACGTAAATACATAAGATTACAGAGCGTACATAGTTGATGAACATGCCAAACAGGCCGCTGGCGCTAGTAGAGAAAGAGCCTAGTGCTGAGAGTCGGTTACTGTTGAGGATGTTTGCCTGCTGGAAAATTGGCGGGTTGTCCACAACCCTTGCAGCTGGGGGATGCTCCCCGCAAAGTTCTTAAAGTCCGCAAAGAGTCTTTTATTCTCGATAAAGTCCTGAAGATGGCAGGGCCAGTAGAGACCCTCGGTGAGGGCCGTGTCCCTGAGAGGTTTCCTGTGGACTGCTAGGTCACTGCAGACGAAGATAAGATGGAAGGGATCATCATCCTCCC
>NW_019384487.1:783235-787672 GCF_000671375.1 Centruroides sculpturatus
AAACGAATTGACCAGTATTTTTCTAGATACAACTTCGTTTTCAGGTCTGCTACACCCTCTGAATTGCAAACGGTTTCAAACGAAAAATACTCGTTATCCAAATTGTTAATATATGCATATACGTACATTGGAAAACTTTCGCCAAGCTTCACCGGAAATCGAAGAGCCGTGACGTAACAATCTTCCTTCACAACTACTTCGCTGCTAAAATATACGTAACCTTTCATCTCTCTGATAGAGACCAGAGAAAAATCTCCACGATTTATGTACAAGAACAAGTTACAATAATTTATTCTGCTTCTGGTTTTTGTTTCTCGACTGAAATAACTGAGATACAAGGAATAATTACCAGTCTTAAAAGCATGCCAGATATGAATCTTTTCTATCTCGTGTAACAAGTTTAGTGTATAAACACAAGATTGCAATTCTTCTTCATTCATGGCAAGAAATCTGACTTTTCCAATAAATGGCTTCATAACCCTTCTTATTGCATTCCTTTTTGATTCTTCATTCATCGAATGGAAGTTGTCTGCACCCAATTTTCTTTTAACTTCTTCTATGCTCCACTGATATACGGCTTGGAGTAAACGCAATTCAGTGACTGATTCATATATCGCTCGAGATAGCAGTCTGTTAATTGTTGTAATTCTACAGCACATAAAGTCGACTGTTGTAAATAGTCTTTCTCCGTGTTGGTCGAAAGCTCGCCAGCAATAATAAGTTATGTCCATGTCACCGATCTCACGTGCAAAATCGTGGATTGCACAGACGTTATGCAGATTTATTTGCCGAATGATAAATAATCTGCATTTCTTTCTTAAATTGTCTAACTCGTACCTTGAACTCAGATGATACAGGTCGAAAGCGTGTTCAATAGAGGTCAATCCAGGATCGTCCGTCTGTACATAACTGTTTAAAAAATATAAATTATAATGTATTACAAGGTATTGAAATTAAATGAAAGGTAAGTATCGTGAGAAACGTACGTAACGAATTGTCTAATGGTCTCGATTGGATAAGGCATAAACAGTACTTTCGAATTTTCAACATATGTAATGAGAAGTTCCAAATGCCTGTTGAAGACTTTATTTAACTGAGTCTCTGATATAATAATTTCTTCGTTTTCCTTGTTTTGGATTCGTATTTCACTCGAAGAAATCCTAAACAACAAAAAGGTATTTATTATTACTTTCAACAAACATTTCTACAAGCATCTCTGTTGTACTGTACCGTTCAGTACAACAGAGTAACGTACAGTCTGTACGTTACTTGTAGTATTTCCGACAACGATGTGTGGCACAATAAATACATTAACATCTATTTTTAAAATATTAGTCAAATTTCGTATTAGCTTATCATCTTGGGGTTTGATGATTCCGCAATAATCAAGTTTTATTTCCTAGGAGGTATCGTACCAGGAAACGCTGCATTTTTAAAAAAAAAGACATCTCTATTCTATGAACAGGAAAGTATTTCGGGATATTTCCTTCAGGAGAAGCGTAGCCCGAAATACAATCCTCTTAATAGAATAAAGGTATCTCTGCTTATTTTAAACGATACATTTTTTATGAACGTTCATAAATATTATTTAATTATCAATAGATATTAATACTAATATCAAAGTGACCTTTTGTTAATGTAAAGATTCTTGTGTATGTATATAGTTTTTGACAGATTATCGACGGTCCTTTTGTTAAATAAATGTATCTTCGATACTTCTATCATTCCCCGACTAAAATTAAATAGGAATTAACAAAAACAAACAAACAAAGATGTCTGTACAGTTAAATAATCTAGGATTCGTGTAGAATCCTGTAATTCTCCACGAACAATAATTGATTTTCCTGTACCTATCGAATTATGAATCTCTATGTGTATAGGTCATTGTATAATGTACTGTTATAAGTGACAATGCTAGTCCCAAACTGCAATATTCTGGAATTTTCCATTATTTTGTGATACAAGCCTAAACCTTGAAAGTAAAAAAAATCATTACGCTAACATAATATTAATCAATCAACATCCATTGTAAAAAAGTGATTGAACAAGTTCGTTAAGACAGGAAAGCTGGAAATATTTTCTCGACCCGAAAACAACTTACGAAAGTCTAATTTTATAAAGAATTAACAATTACATGTTATATTCAGTAACAGATGATAGAATCTTTAGGTCTTTTTTTTATCAAAACTTATTTCGTATGTTCTAAATAAACGGACATCGAAGCACCGTAATTAAGTAAAAATTAAATTTTGTCCTCGTGTGTGTCTGACATTCACGCAAAGCATAATTACAAGATTACATTACAAACTGAAGAAAACAGAAAAAGCCTTTAACTAATAAGTTATTAGTTAAAGAGACACCTAGCGCGTCTAATTGCATTGCTTATGGCTATTCCATGCCGGGTGGCTTCATGTGGTTCCTCGTCGCTTACAAAGGAAAGGAATGTATAAAGTAAAACTGTCGTACTTATACAGTATATTCATTCTGAACATGATTTCTTCCGCTTTGTAGACCGATAAATAATAAACCGGTCGAATAATTGAATTTTTCTGTATTGTTACTTGGTACAGTACTTTCATGTGAAACTTGTAATCATTGAACAAATGACGTTTATAAAGTGCTGCTTTAACACGTATTAGATCTAGTGTTTTAAACAAAACATTTTATTTTTTTGTGTCTAAAATGTCTATTAAATATGCCTCTTTAAAACAGAGTTAAAAGAAAACGCTTAACAATCTTAATGTAAATAATTACCCACAAAATATATTATTAAAAATATTGGCATCAAATTAATCTTAATAAAATCTTTGTACAAAATGTAATTAATTAATTCATTCGTTCATCTGNCGCCGGCGAACCTGGAAATTCCGAGGTCCGTAGCTCTTAAACGGCTGATCCGATCCGAAAATTCCACATATTGTACGGGAGCCCTCGACGAGACGAACCGAATGGTATATAATAATCCACAGACTGACTAAAAATAACGCCGATGAGACGACCGAAAAGCGGAGCACACACAACACACAACCTAACGGTATCGCGACACGTGGTCCACCTCCCTAACATATACAGCGGCTATACGGTTAACTTAAACTCTAGACAAATCCATTTTCGAATTGCCTCCTCAGCAATCCAATTGCCCCCTGTGGGGCGTGGCCCCACGTTGGGAATCACTGGTTTGTGGCTAGTGTGACACGGGATAGCATAGATTACGTTTGTGTTTTTGGAGAGTGGATACGGATATCCGGCACATCACTAACTGTCACCAACTAGATATCCATTACAATATCCTCGATGTAGTTTTTCTTTAATGCTACTGTTAGAAACAATTTTACTATCATGTGTTGAACCAGGCAACCGAGCAACAATATTTTTAATTTTCATCTTTCCATCACAGATTACCTGAAATATACATTTAAACATGCATCAATTATATAATTTCATTAGAGTTATCAGTTTGAGGTATCAAAGATATTATTTCATATTTATATTTTCATATGTCAAAGAAATACTCAAGAATATAACTGTTTCATAACAAGGCATAACAATGTTAGAAATATAAATAGGACATTCTATATTTAAGCTAGAATAAATTACAGTTTATTACATTTTATTGAAATTTCACTTAATTATGAGGTTAAGAAAATCACATATTTAAGTAAAGATGATATTGTATGTAAATAATTCTCATCTGGCAGTTAATAGAATAATAGGATTTTCTATTATAAAAAAGTTGAGCTCTACTGCTGTCAGGACACTTTATAGGAACATGAGTGCAATCAATTGCCCCAATTATTTCTGAAAAGTTATCCTTAGATAATAGAGAAAAATCGCGCGTAATAGTCGGAAGTTCAGATTGCGTCGGAAATACAATTTCGGCATTCTTTACATGTACTAATGCCTTTGAGACGTTTTGGATGGTTCTGATAACGATATAACAATAATACTAGTAGTGGTTTGACACATACTGATCACAAAATTAATTTCAGATGTTGAATAAATTAAAATTACAAATAAAAATTTATTCAATGAAATTATTTCAGATAACTAAATTAATTTTTCGATCACAAATCTTAATTTTATTTTAACAATAAGGTTGTATTAATTTTTAAATTTAAATTTTATTTTATTTTAACAATAAGTACTCACAAAATTATAATTACAAAATAATTTTTTTAAAATTGCAAATAAAAATTTGTTGAATAGAATTATTTCAGATCACAAAATTAATTTTTCAATAAATTTCCTAAATAAATTTGAGTGGCACTAAACACAAAATTAATTTTTCTAATCACAAAAATAATTTTTACTCAAAGGAAATAATCCGAATGTTGAGAATATTCAAGTAAATTTTTAAAATATGAAAGTATTAAATGTTTTAATATCGAATAAAATTAAAACACAATAATTGTATGAAATAATATAACACCAAAACGA
>NW_019384487.1:791628-795610 GCF_000671375.1 Centruroides sculpturatus
TTAAGACGGGAAAGCTGGAAATATTTTCTCGACCCGAAAACAACTTACGAAAGTCTAATTTTATAAAGAATTAACAATTACATGTTATATTCAGTAACATATGATAGAATCTTTAGGTCCTTTTTTTTATCAAAACTTATTTCGTATGTTCTAAATAAACGGACATCGAAGCACCGTAATTAAGTAAAAATTAAATTTTGTCCTCGTGTGTGTCTGACATTCACGCAAAGCATAATTACAAGATTACATTACAAACTGAAGAAAACAGAAAAAGCCTTTAACTAATAAGTTATTAGTTAAAGAGACACCTAGCGTGTCTAATTGCATTGCTTATGGCTATTCCATGCCGGGTGGCTTCATGTGGTTCCTCGTCGCTTACAAAGGAAAGGAATGTATAAAGTAAAACTGTCGTACTTATACAGTATATTCATTCTGAACATGATTTCTTCCGCTTTGTAGACCGATAAATAATAAACCGGTCGAATAATTGAATTTCTCTGTATTGTTACTTGGTACAGTACTTTCATGTGAAACTTGTAATCATTGAACAAATGACGTTTATAAAGTGCTGCTTTAACACGTATTAGATCTAGTGTTTTAAACAAAACATTTTATTTTTTTGTGTATAAAATGTCTATTAAATATGCCTCTTTAAAACAGAGTTAAAAGAAAACGCTTAACAATCTTAATGTAAATAATTACCCACAAAATATATTATTAAAAATATTGGCATCAAATTAATCTTAATAAAATCTTTGTACAAAATGTAATTAATTAATTCATTAATTCAACTGATTTACACCATTGTTTCTCACTTTCTAACGAATCGTCGCCCCCTTCAATTAAACCGTTACGAAGTATCGCACCTTCACAACAAAATTCCGATGCCAACAGACAAGGCTCACACCAAATTCGTACTGAATTGAGTAGACTAGTGTCTAGTATAATGTTATTTGTTTAATTATTGGACGATATAACAAATAAAATATCTAATTATTCTTATTGTAGTGTTTTATCTCCTAGAAAATTGTTTTCGCTCTCCCAAAATATAAATTGTTACTAATCGCCACCTCAACACGGAAAAACGCTTACATGGAGAAACACTACCGTTGGTAAACACTGCCTTAAAGATATAAATACCACTTTTACTTTTTAGAACTCAACGTCCCACCTACGAGTTGATGGAACTGAAGGATCCACGATTTACATGTCGAGAAACACTGAACTACCCGAATTAAATTTTATAGAAAAAAATGAGTATTAATCATTTGTATATTAAAAAGTGAACAAAGCTTATTAACTCAAACTTTAAAAACTGAAAGTAATTTTAACAAGAAAAGAGAAATTTTAAGCTACTTAAACCCTTCGAACCGTAAAAGTGCAAGAGTCTATTTCTTGAGTTCGAACATTGTAAACAGACACATGGAAATAAGCTTTTGTGAAGTTTTACTTAGTCATCCAGTATAACAATTGAAACTTTGGGTACTAAATACTTTTAGTTTAAATATTCTAGAAAATTTATATATAAAAATTCAGTAAGAATATGTTCATTTGACACGAATATATGTGATGAAATAAGTACAAATAGCACACAAAAAATTAACTTATGTGATTTATCACGTTATTTTTTAAGCTCGCGATAGCAGCACAGCATCGCTTTCTTTCTTAATTTTTTATAAAAGAGACACATACGATAGTCAATAGCAAAACACGTAAAATCATTTTGTGCCACACATATAGAAACACTATAAACAGAAAACAATACAACTACTTACCGACTCTGCACCTCTGGACCCGCCATTTCTTCGGCTCGTTTTCGCACTGAACTCTCGAGTATGACGAAGAATAACGGAGGCAACATGCGCTTAGAAGCAGAAAGAAATCATCACGGTAATTGGCTGCAGATGTCACATGACTTTGATGTCACCTCCTCTCCGTAGGAGCACTTAATTTTTTAATCGCATTATCTTGTATATTCTGTATATCCGACATTAAAACTGGCTTTATACGTGTATTTATTGTGATCTCATACATATAAGTATCTAAGAAATTAGCATATAACTACGTGGACCATTACGTGCTTACGAATAACAGCATGACGTTGAAGTCACTTCACAATCAATTAAAACCTTTATAATTTACATTGTGGATAATGTGACCAGTGGTGTTGTCTTGGCACGTTAATTACATATTCATATTGCTGTTGTTGTTTCGAGTCCCGTTCGAGTAAATTTTGTTTCTTTTTACCCTGTAATTTTTTATTTTGTAATATTATCAGGTAGAAAAACTGAAAGTCGTAGGAAATGAATAAACAGCAAAGTTGCTTTCAAATTTCAAACTTTTACAATATTTATATTTATTAATAATCGCTTTGCTATGAGGTGTCATGTGAGAATTCAAACTGTATTTTTAAGCGAACTGTTGTAAATAATAATTGCAGTTACAGTCGACCCCCCATAACATGATAGATACGTTCCGTTCTTTATGAAATTGATGTTTTAGGAAATCTTTACAATCACAGCACGGCACGTGTGCAGTTTAAGGACTACGGCTGTTTTAAAGGTTTTCTTCCATTAAATTAATCGATTCTAGACTAATTCGACTCAACATTTCCAAAATACGTATATTTTTTTGGAAATAATCCATATAAACTATGCTATAAACAAAAAATTGTAGAATTACTTACCGGGTGTCGACTACGCTGTTGCTTAAGCTTGTTTTCTTCGTGGAGATTGTCATTGAATGGCGTTTGAGTGCTTCCTGATAAATTATTTTTTGTGCGAAAAATTTTTCGCCTTGATATAGGAATCCGAACTATAGGTACCCGTTATGGGGGTCGACTGTATATGATTTTTCTCCCGTATGAATTTGAAGATGCCTTAATAGATTGATCTGTTGTGAAAATTTGTGTTTGCAATGGTTGAAGGTAAAAGTTTTCTCTCTGGAATAGCTGCGAAAAATCCGGTTTTACCGCATAACTGGCAACAGAACGGCTTTTCTCCTGTGTGAATCCTCCTATGAATTTCAAAGTGTGACTTTCAACAGAATTATTTGTCACAACTTCCACAGAAAAACTTCCTTTTCTTCGACTTTGATACAGAAAATCTACGAAATACAAAATACTAAAGTTGAATATTAACATACAAAGTAATTCGTTTATGTGAATTACTGCAAAGAAATGCAGAAAAAGTTACTTCTGCATAGCTTGGAAGTAATTACTTCACAATATCAAATCCATTTGTTTAAATGTGAATATTTAGTTTCTTCTTCCAAACTTGTAATTTTTGGAGGAAATTCTACAAGAGAAATGTTGGCTGCCTTAAAGAAAAAAATGTAGAAATTTGACACTGAGAAGAAATAATTAACCTTTCTTGCCTACTTTTTATTTTAAAATCTTTAATTAAACATAAAAAATACTTAAAACTGAAAAGAACGAAAGAAATGTGTTAATTTTGAAGAAAAAGCTTCAAAGTTTAACTTCCTTTGTCTCGCCTTTCTGCGAAATTTCACACCGATGAGTCATTGTGTTTACAGCTGGATGACCTTGAGAACATCTGGTGTTGGATTTCCCCGGGCATTCTCATAGACGTCTCGGGAGGACACTGGTTTAAAGTAGTTAACAAGCAATAACAAAATTGGATCTGAAGGTGATGGTCTAATGTGATGAAGGTGATGAAGTGATCCATATACAGTAGAGCGACGTTTATCCGAATCATTTGGGAAATGGGGTTGTTCGGAAAACTTATTTTTCGGATAACCGATTATGTACGAAAAAATATCCCGTGTTGAAATTTTTCTCCGTTGCGTGTCGCTTCGCGTTGAATTTTCGTCGTTGTTTAGCCTAACGAAGACTATCGTATCGTTAAAAATTATTTTTTTATTTTGTACAAACAAAATAAATATATTGAAAAATATAAAAACAATAAAAAATTATACTTCAGAAGTTAATTTAGTATCAAAAACGTAAAATATTTGAGTAGCC
>NW_019384487.1:796525-802551 GCF_000671375.1 Centruroides sculpturatus
GCATATTTTACGATTTCAGGGATCTCATATATTGACATTGTCTTGCCAGGGTTGCTGCGTAGCCAGTTGTCTTGAGCCTTTGCACAATAATTTTTAAACGGTGCATTCACTCCAACGTCCAATGGTTGCAGACGGTGTGTACAATGAGGCGGGAATGACAGCATTACAATGGAGTTAGATTTCGCTTTTTCTACCACATTGATATCGACGTGAGATTGGTGATTATCAAGCAATAACAAAACTGGATCTGAAGGTGATGGTCTGGTGTGTTTGATGAAGTGATCCATATATATAAGGAACTCCGTAGCTGTCATCCATCCAGAGCTATTTCCTGCACCAACGGATTCCGGTGGTCCGCCTTTGATAAATAAATCCTTGTATTTAAGTCGAGGGAAAATAAACATTGGAGGAACTGTGTGTCCTAATGCATTTGCTGCCAGTTCTACGGTGAATAATGTACCTCGTTCTGCAGATACTATAGCTCCAACTTGCTTAGTTTGCTTTTTGGCAATAATTTTCATTGGCTTTAGTACTGAATACGTAGCCAAAGAAGTAGCCAAAGCGCCAAATAATATTTTTCTATGTCAAACAAAAAAACGTAGCCACATTTGGCGCAAATGTAGCCAAATCTTGCAACATTGGAAAAAATACTAAATAAAGCTGAAGTTGTGAATCAAAGGATTATATATCCAAATGCGGGGAAAGGAGAGAAACGACAAAAGATAAAGAAGTGAGGACGGTTGGAAAATTAAGGGTAAATACAGTATTTGCATAACAGAAGATCTATTTAACCTTTCTTACTACTTTTTATCTTTTGTCCATTCTCACCTTTCCTCCTTTTCCCAAATTTGGGTCTATAATCCTTTGAGTCAACTCCAGCTTTATTTAGTAATCCTTCTTCATTCACACATCTCCAAGTATTTGAAAATATTTCTTTTGCACTCAAAAATAAAATATGAATAAAGATTTACGACTTTGTGAAACTTCTTTTTTGTGTTTATGCCGATGAAATAAATAAATAATAAAAAAATTAAAGCATTTGTCGGTTTTGTTTACACGTTTATTGGGCCGCATTGGAACTTGCCTTGGGCCGCGGGTTGGACACCCCTGCTCTATACCTACTGAGTGTTTTAGAAGCTGATTGTTGTATAACCTGTTGGTGGTTCGGGTGTGTTGTTCTTTCTTGTACAATTTTTATATACCTATGACACTGAGAAGGGATTGGGATATATTGCACCAACCTGAAATGCATATGTAATAGGTCTATAATTTGAGAATAAAATCATAGTTCCTAATCAAAAATTTGCTGTCAGACCGTCTACCATAATTTTGCACTACAGAGACGTTTTAAATAGATATGTAAAGTGTTATTTTTAACGGGTGTCCAACCCGCGGCCCGCGGGTTGGACACCCGTTACCCTGATCTAAATTAAATATTCTCGAAAGCGGAAGTTTATATTTATACAACACTGTGCCTAGCTTTGTAAAAAATTCGTTAATATTGTGTTTCTTAAAAGATATTTCTGCTGTCAATTGTCGGTTCCGAGCCTCTAATCAAGAGTTCAGAATTTCTCTTTAAAATACCAGTAAACCATTCTGGACCAGCTTTTCCATTCTCATGCCAAGATGGTGGAATATCAGAGGCGTTGAATTTCTGTGCACATTCATATGCTAATTTTCGCACTTCCTCTGGTAGAAGACCAAAGAAAATTAATTTTCAATTTAATGATATTTTAAAAACTTCACAATTGTTAACACGAAGAAATTTTAAATGTACAAACGATATTTGGCACTACTTAAGACCAGTGTTGAAAAATCTGAAAAATAAATGGGATGTAGTTATTAATACTTCCATTACTGATTCAAAAGTAAGTGATGTCACCCTCAGAGTATTTTTGATTAGTTAACACGAATGGCATATTTTCTCTTTAACACAAAACGAGTCCTACGATACAGCTAAAACATAAATCAGAACCTTTCAGTTATTTTGTGAAGACAATGTATGGAAAACAAAGAAACTTTAGTTTACTCCCTGCTTTATATTTAGTAAATATTCACTAAATTTAATACATTTTTTTATATATTCATTACATTAGCGAATAAAATAAAAAACATATCTTACGTAATTCCAATTATAAAAAAATATTTACTTTGAAAAAATTTTAGGTGAATTTTAGGTGTCCTAGGAAATATGAAATCGAAATAGTTAATTAGTGAAAACTTAGCACCAAATATTACTGATTCTTAACTAATAAAATCTCTTATAATTATATTTTTTAGTGATTTAATAATTTATTTTAATATAATATTATTCTTAATAATTGATGTCAGATTTACAGTAGCATTGAAATTCAAATATCCTAAAACAGTGCGTATATACCAATAATTTTAAAGGAATAAGTACTGTTGTTGTTGTCGAAACCGTGTCGAAACCGAATAGGTACTGTTTTAAATTTCATATGTTTGCATGTTGTATAAATTTGATTACATAAAAGACACATCTCTTGATGGATTGATACCGTTATTAGTGATGTAGTGTTATCAATGATTAATTACGCGAGTTTTCTTCCTCTTGTAAATACTGTATTGGAACGACAGATAACTCGATATCAGTGTATTTACTATTCACTCTTCTAAAGCACTTTCTTTGTACAGTACATCTACTTAACTCGTAAACCGTGAAGGATGTCATCGATTAACCTTACGAAAAACAGAATATTCATCATCCAGAGAATGATCTCTACGAAATACAAACATGGCCGACGGTTATTTACGTTTAATAAAAAATACAATAAATATAAATACAACTTCTAACAAAGATAAAACCTTTGCTTTAGTCATTTCCTTCCGTAAGTTATTGATTTTTATGAACTGCGGATGCTGTGAACGACGGAAGGAAATGACTGAAGTAAAGGTTTTATCTTTGTTAAAAGTTGTACTTACATTTACCTTATCAATTGTTGGTCACATAATTTATATGTACAGTGAAATCGATTTATGATAATTTGGGACGTGTGTTTTTAATCACAATACTCGGCTGATAGCATTAAACAGATAATAAAAACTTTTCGTTATCGAACTCAATTTATTACAAACAATTGCAGTACAAATGTGTACAATTTTATTTATCACACACTGTAAACTTAATTTAACGTTATACATTCAAATATTTTACATTTTTTGCAAGAAAACTCATTAACTCGACAGATCAGAAAATTAAACTAAAAAAATCGCAACAAAAATGTTCAGCTCCGAAGAAAGGCTTCAAGTAATAATCTACAAGACAGGACATTATTTCCTAAGAATTCTTGTCCTGCTTTTACGGCATGTAAAAGATCAAAAGCATGCTTCAGTTCAGTAGCGTATCGTAGGGGAGGGCGGCAAAATTTCACAACAACAAATAATAATAATCTGTAAGAATTTGAACCATTTTATTTCATATTTTCGTCCACGTACGATTCGGACCGATTGAAATGAGCACGGAATAGTGTTACCATCCGACTTGTTAAACCTGTCTAGTTTTTTTTTTGCTCGTACGATTCATTCGTAATCATATACACCTCCAATATCCAATAGAGCTAGGTCACTTGCGTTATTCCTATCCAAGTCTCCCTAGTCGCTAACTGTATCTGATTTAGAATTGGCATGCACTGCACATTATTCTTCGCATTGCAAAATGACATACGCATGCGTCAGGAACTTCTGTTCAAACAAATCCTCACCTGCCGTCAGGGTCAGCGATTTTAAAAAGGTGGCAACATAGCACGGAATTTTTCATTACTTATTCTGTGACGAAACTGAATTTTAGTCTTTTAAATTGAAATACCTAAATAAAGGGGGGCGAAATTTTCCTCCGCCCCGGGCGGCTGACACCCACGCTACGCCACTGCTTCAGTTACAAATAAGTTTGAAGATAGGATCTATTTAGTACGAAATTTCTATGAATACTTATTGTTTGTACCCCTAAGATTAATTATCACAATTGATAACAATAGCCCAATGTTGATAATAATTGACGGTGTAATTTTACCTAATTTTTAGTGTTTTAAGGTCGATATATTTTATAATAATAATAATAGCCAATTAATCATATGATCTCTCATTATAATCAACGTATTTCACGATATATTACTGTCATATTGTTGCAGATTAAATTTATGAAATAATATCATAAAACAATATAAATTTGTAAATTACATTTGTAATTATTTACAAGACGTTATCAGCATTTAATCTGAATTTTAAAGTAATTCGATTATTATTTTATTTACTTTTTAAACGTTGGTACTATTTTCATGAATTAAAGAAACTCAACAAAATGTTTGATAAAATGAAGTCGATACATTGCATCCAGAAGAGCAAGTAATAATTTTTTCATTAACAGTTTTTTTAAGTTTCTTTCTCCCAGTTTACCGTCGCTCATTCGTGAATCGCCCCGTTCTGTACCCGTTTATCACGTTCTCTCTACAATAGAATTAGAAGAAGGATTATCGTAATCCCCTTTTCAGTAGCATTTTAAAAACTGCGGAAACTCTTTCGGGGCCCTACGCACCCGGATAGTTCGCTTACCGTTTAATCCGCCGTTTAGGTATATACCACATATGCGTACCACTACAAAGCAAAAATTGATGTCAGAATTTCTGCACGCCTTTTACAACCTCCAGACTAAGATTTTATTCGGGAGTTACCGTTTTCAATTTTAAAAAAAATTCCTCAGGCAGATTTATTTTTGTTACAAAATGTTACCTTTACAGATTTCTACCTCTGCACACTGTAAAAAAATCTAGAAATACAGTTTTGTATATCGTAATAATATTAGTAGTTGCCAGAAAGCTCTATAAAGTAGAGAAACATCTGTAAATTTGAAAAATATAAACATAAATTTAAATTTCTCGAAAAATAAATTAAAAAATATTAAAAGTCGCTAATTTTGGCTGATTTGTCTGAGGTCTCCGCTACCTCACTACGTCCCTCTAAACGTCGCCACAGTTGGAAACACTGGTGAGCAGACATCTCGGGTCTAAGTAAGGCGAAATGTAATCGCCAAACCGCGCTGTAGAATGGCGGAAAAATTTAAAATTTAAAAATATAATTTCTTGTAAAAAGCAGTTTGGGCCTCCCTTCCAAGTGGGCCCTGTGCGGATGCACCTGTTGCAACTGCCTAGTTACGGCTCTGTCGAAACTTATAAGGTGAGATAGAATTATTGAAATAATTATAACTTTCTACCACCCTGAAAAATCCGGTTAGTGTTTGCAAACTACTCGACTTAAATTATCTGTTAACAGGCTTCGAATTGCAAGAGAAGTGGTCGAGTTATCAGATAAGAGGAATGAAAAATCAAAAGAAATGGAAATATTTCTATTAACAAATCACAGTCGACATTAATCTTATTTGCCTCTCTAGGCACTGTTTAACGTGTTGTTTCAACTTTAACTTAACTTACATTCATGCAAAAGTTAGAACATTTATATATTAGCAATGTGCAAGTTTTAAAGTAATTATTTTATAAAATATTAACTTAACCATCGCGCATTGCTTCGATCTCAGAAGAAAGGAAATTCAAGCCAACTCGTTATAATAAAATTCAATTTACATTTTATCATTTTTATTGAAACTTATTATTATTATTCATTTTCATCGGGAAATCATTTCAAAGTGTCATTTCAATTCCATTTATTTATTGGGGTGCTTGTGGATACACGATATTTTTTGTTTTTCCGTCTGGTGCGTACACGAATAAATCAGAAGGTTTTCGGAGGCGTGAGCCGGCTACATACAGTTGTACATGTGAGAAGCACGAGATTCTCCAAATTTAGCCCACACATTCGCAGCGATTGTCAAAAGTGCGATATTCCCCATTTTTATATATATGTTTTAATCCTTTACAATTTTAATTATTTAATTGCTCCTTCCTCTCTTCCTTGGAGTGTTGTGAAATTTCTGATAGTTGGATAATAAACCGTTTTATTGTAATTTGTCTTTTTAAATTATTTTGAGTCGATATTAAAATTTGGAAAAGGGGGAT
>NW_019384487.1:804143-815993 GCF_000671375.1 Centruroides sculpturatus
TTGGCATGTTGTGAAATTTCTGATAGTTGGATAATAAACCGTTTTATTGTAATTTGTCTTTTTAAATTATTTTGAGTCGATATTAAAATTTGGAAAAGGGGATCCCTAGATTGGGAAAATAGGCGAATTTTTTCCAACTTCGGTTGTTGTTCGGGATACTGTTAAGGTTTTAACGAAGTTCGAGCGAATACATAATTAGCAAAAATAGTTGAAAAAAAGTGATTAAACAAAAATTATTACAAATATCGTAAATAACAGTTCACAAATGCATATATAAAAATATTTTTTGGAGGGGGAAATGGTCTTCACAGTTTGAAATCCATCGATGTCACGATGAAATGCTAGTATACACTCTATCGTAGGATCGCGCCATCTATCGTAGGATAAATGTACTATGCCAAAAACGGATTGTATTAAAAACTTCCCAAAGCTTCATGGCGATCGTACTATGCCAGAAACCTTTGCGGGAGTATATTAAACAACTTCCCAGAGTTTCACGGCAATCGGATAAACGGTGTGGTAATGCATGAAGGACTGACAGACAGACACACACACATACACACACACTCATTTTTATATATATAGATTACAAGAAGTATACCTGACTAATGGGTAGTTAAAGCCTATCAGTGAGCTACCTACGGCTTTGAAAAGCCCTGAATCGAAATCGGGCGAAAACTCCAAGAATTTTTGCAGGTTTGTCTGTCTCGGATAATTCGGGCTCCGTCCTCACCATCCTGCCGAACCCACGATATGCATGGTTAAAAAGGCCCTTTTGCAATCCAAAAGCGGTAGGAGCCAAATGAGAAAGTAAATTTACATTAATTATGTCTTCGATTTAATCATTATATTAAAAATTGAAAAAAAAATCTATTAAAATAATAAATCAATATATAACAAGTTAATAAAATTTTAAAGTCGTTTTACTTTTTACATCGTTGGATATCTTCGAAATTAACAATAGTTTTGTCTTTAATAATCGCGAATGTTTTGTTACACAAAACAATATTTTTACATTGTTAACAATTTTTGTTACTATAGAAAGCTTTGACATTTATTCGAAAATACATAAAAATAAATTCAAAATCTTTTTAATCTATAGATAAATTATGAGTTTTGGAAACTTTTGTCATATTTTATTTTTAAAAACTTTTTATACTTTTAACTATTATAAGACGACCAAAAGCTTAGTTTTGAGGGTACGGATGAGTTTTATAAAAGTACAGTAAGTGATCGGTTAACGAACAAATCGGATAACGAACACTTTCGCGAAAGATTTTTTATGTTCGGACAACGAACACATGATCGGATAATGAACACCCCACAGAACAAACACAAGAAGAAGTGACGTAAAATAATGAATACCGATTGATCTTCCCATGTCTTCGGGCAACAATTCGAAACTTTTCGAAATGTGTGAGACGTCGACATAGACGCTCAAGCCGGCATATACCGATCGGATAGTATTCCTCCGAACTTTGAAATTCTCCCTTGTAATTCCAGCCTTTTATTTTTCTGACAAAAAAATTCTTTTGTGTATTCGCGAGACTGTCGGGTAGGCACTCGTTAAGTTTTGCGTCTGTTTTTCTTTTCGAAAGGTGAGAGTATAATAGCAAAGGTAGAGAGAGAGTGGGCAGAAGATGCCTAATGTTGCTGGGCAATATGGCGTAAACAGGTCTACAGTAGGCCTCAGTTCAATCTTATTTAAGAAAAATGCTGTATAATCAAGAAGACTTCAGCAGCTAAAGCAGTAACAAAAATCACATTTGAGAAATAAAAAACATCGAAGAGTTCGTAATGGAACCTGAAACGGATCTGACGACAGAAAAACGCCAAGAACTCTTGAATGAAAAACACCAAGAAACTCGGCGAGATATTAATGCCGATATCTGTTATTAAAGATCCTTTGTAGAAGTGGGAGGATGTCAGAACAACGGCCTTAGAATGACATCCAAACCAGGTTGAGGCTTGGGGATCTCTACAATTACAATGCTATTAATTACTTACGGAAAATCGTGAAGAAGAGAGAAAAGCAATCGACAGTAGATAGATTCTTTAACCCTTTCGAACGGAAAAAACATGACTAATAAAAACGCAAGACTGTGTATATATGTAGTTTTATTATATATAGGCCTAAATAAACGTAGAAAAAGTATATATTTTTTATTTTTGGGGGTCTCCAGAACGAATTAATTAAATTCCCACTAAAACCTACGGTAAATAGATAATTGGTTAACAAACAATTCGGATAGCGAAAAAAGTCTTGAAACGGATTATGTTCGTTAACCGATTCGTTAATCTACTATTATCTCCCGTTACGAATTTTAGTGTATCCATAAAATATATAAAAAACTGCAAAGGCTGCTAAATAAATATACAGTATTCAATTTAAAAACGAATAACGTCATTTGTTGGCATACGTTTTATAAACCAAATTCAGGAAATTAGGTATGAAAGTAAACTCTAGATGCACAGAAAACTTAAAATGTTTGAATCAATCTTTAGTCGATACAATTATTATTGATTGAAAGTTCTATAGGACACATGATTTGTACTGACACTTTTGCTTACTTACAATCACTCGCAGTGGCGTAGCGTGGGTCACAGCCGCCCGGGGCGGAGAAAAATTTCGCCCCGCCCTTATTTAGGTATCTCAATTTAAAAGACTAAAATTCAGTTTCGTCACAGAATAAGTAATGAAAAATTCCGTGCTAGTGTTGCCACTTTTTTAAAATCGCTGACCCGGATGGCAAATGAGGTTTGTTCGAACAGAAGTTCCTGACGCATGCGTATGTCATTTTGCAATGCGAATAATAATGTGCAGTGCATGCCAGTTCTAAATCAGTTACACTTAGCGACTTGGGAGACTTGGGTGGGAGTAACGTAAGTAACCTAGATGACCTACCTCTATTGGATATTGGAGGTGTATATGAATACTTATGAATCGAACAGCAAAAAAAAGGTCGACAGGTTGCGCACGAAATGTCCGGATGATACCACTATTCCGTGCTCATTTCAATCGGTCCGAATCGTAGGTGCGACAGATATATGAAATATAATGGTTCAAATTTTTACAAGATATTATTATTTATTGTAAAATTTTTCCGCCCCCTAAACAGTGTCTCCCCCACTAGGCTACGCCACTGATCATTCGTAATATTACATCAGAAGTTTGTCACGCATTTATTTAATTTATAAGAGTCTCATCAAGTAGCCAATTCTAAAACGGACAGAGCATTTTGGAGACAAATGGAATAGAATCAGCCGTAAATAAGAGATAAAAAAATATGCCAGTACTTTTAATTTTTGAACTGACCATTGCAAGCCTTACCTGGCAGAGGTGAGAAGTCATATTTCGTAACGCTTGATTCGTTTCTTTTTGGAGTGTGAAGAGTTCGCGAATCACAGTTTATCAAACAGCGATCCGCTGACTTTCAATAACTAAACTGGGAACAAACCTATTAATTAATCCAGATTTTCNAGAGAAAAGCAAATCGACAGTAGACAGATTCTTTAACCCTTTCAAACGGAAAAACATGACTAATAAAAACGCAAGACTGTGTATATATGTAGTTTTATTATATATAGGCCTAAATAAACGTAGTAAGAAAGTATATATTTTTTTATTTTTGGGGGTCTCCAGAACGAATTAATTAAATTCCCATTAAAACCTACGGTAAATAGATAATTGGTTAACGAACAATTCGGATAGCGAACAAAGTCTTGGAACGGATTATGTTCGTTAACCGATTCGTTAACCTACTATTATCTCCCGTTACGAATTTTAGTGTATCCATAAAATATACAAAAAACTGCAAAGGCTGCTAAATAAACATACAGTGTTCAATTTAAAAACGAATAACGTCATACGTTTTATAAACCAAATTCAGCAAATTAGCTATGAAAGTAAACTCTAGATGCACAGAAAACTTAAAGTGTTTGAATCAATCTTTAGTCGATACAATTATTATTGATTGAAAGTTCTATAGGACACATGATTTGTATTGACACTTTTGCTTACTTACAATCACACGCAGTGGCGTAGCGTGGGTGTCAGCCGCCCGGGGCGGAGGAAAATTTCGCCCCCCCCCTTTATTTAGGTATCTCAATTTAAAAGACTAAAATTCAGTTTCGTCACAAAATAAGTATTGAAAAATTCCGTGCTAGTGTTGTCACTTTTTTAAAATCGCTGACCCGGACGGCAGGTGAGGTTTGTTCGAACAGAAGTTCCTGACGCATGCGTATGTCATTTTGCAATGCGAAGAATAATGTGCAGTGCATGCCGGTTCTAAATCAGTTAAAGTTAGCGACTAGGGAGACTTGGGTGGGAGTAACGTAAGCAACCTAGATGACCTAGCTCTATTGGATATTGGAGGTGTATATGAATACTTATGAATCGAACAGCAAAAAAAAGGTCGACAGGTTGCGCACGAAATGTCCGGATGATACCACTATTCCGTGCTCATTTCAATCGGTCCGAATCGTAGGTGCGACAGATATATGAAATATAATGGTTCAAATTTTTACAAGATATTATTATTTATTGTAAAATTTTTCCGCCCCCTAAACAGTGTCTCCCCCACTAGGCTACGCCACTGATCATTCGTAATATTACATCAGAAGTTTGTCACGCATTTATTTAATTTATAAGAGTCTCATCAAGTAGCCAATTCTAAAACGGACAGAGCATTTTGGAGACAAATGGAATAGAATCAGCCGTAAATAAGAGATAAAAAAATATGCCAGTACTTTTAATTTTTGAACTGACCATTGCAAGCCTTACCTGGCAGAGGTGAGAAGTCATATTTCGTAACGCTTGATTCGTTTCTTTTTGGAGTGTGAAGAGTTCGCGAATCACAGTTTATCAAACAGCGATCCGCTGACTTTCAATAACTAAACTGGGAACAAACCTATTAATTAATTCAGATTTTCTGATTTATTAAAATCTCTTATGAAATTCACATGATGAAAGAAGCAGATAATTAGCAAAATTTAGCACAATAAATATTTATATATATTAATATTTTCCAAAGGTATTGAGTATCAGCTATTTAGTGAACTCATTTGCATAAAAACTAAAACATGATTGACGTAACCGTTTCTATTCCGTTGAACTTAATCTGAGAAAGTGTTCGTTTTGAGTGTCAAGTATCGAGGAAGAAATTCGTTGACTAAAATTTGAGAGATTCGGAGAATATTCTTTATTATTCGTACGAGTATCTACTAATACGCGTATTATTGTAAGGGGCGAAATAAGATGTCAAACGTGATAAAACAACGATTTAACTTTCACGAAGTGACTATATTCAACGAGAATGGAGAATATGTCGTCGTATCACGAACATCTTTGATACAAAATGGAGGATTATTAAAAAACTTTATAATTGTGTGTCCTAATGAAATGAAGTTAATTCTGACATTACCTCTGACATTGAAAATGCTGAATGAATTTGCAGGGTTTGTACGAATCTATTATATAGACGTTTCTTAGTGTTTAATGTATAAATCTAACTTGTAACAATACGACTAACCCGTATAAAGGAAAAGATTATTTTTTTAAAAAAGTTTAATGCAGTTATTTTAAATGGCTTGTATAGGTTAATGATTGGTAAATGTTTGGAATGCATAGGTTAATAATTGCATTATTTCGATTCAATAAGTTTGTACACTACTTTTCAGTTTTATTCCAAACTTATTGAATCGAAATAATGCAATTATTCGTAAAATTTATTTATTATTTAATAACGAAACAGTTAATAAATCGTTACTTAGTATATTGGACGACCAAACGATGTCGTGAATGAGATTTTGCTGCCAATTAGCATTCGTGATTAATGAAGGTTTTGGTCGGTGTGAAGTTCAACTCGCATACTCTCACATCACCAACTGTGAGGATATTTTGAAGGGTTTATAAAAATTGACTACTGATGATCTTTTCGAAATTTTGGATCTATTTTAAACATTACACTTAATTGTTTTCTTGTTCAATTCTTTTCGCCATTTTTTTACGCGAAAAAAATGTAAAATACTATAAAATATGCCAATTATTTATGATATTTAACTTTCTAAATGTTTCGTTTCAGGTTTCTAGAGAAAGGTGGTGTTATTTTTACTTCTGCGGATAACGGATTCGAAATGTACGTCATCGGCAAACNTTAATTGGTTTGCATTGGAATAAAACCGAAAAGTAGTGGACAAAACAAATTTATTGAATCGAAATAATGCAATTATTCGTAAAATTTATTTATTATTTAATAAGGAAACAGTTAATAAATCATTACTTACTATATTGGATGAGCAAACGATGTCGTAAATGCGATTTTGCTGATAATTAGCTATCGTGATTAATAAAGGTTTTGGTCGGTGTAAAGTTCAACTCGCATACTCTCACATCAACTATGAAGATATTTTGAAGGATTTATAAAAATCGACTGAAGGTCTTTTCGAAATTTCGGATCTATTTTAAACATTACACTTAATACTCTTCTTGTTCAATTCTTTTCGCTGTTGTTTTTTACGCGAAAAAATGTAAAATACTATAAAATATGTCAATTATTTATGATATTTAACTTTGTAAATGTTTCGTTTCAGGTTTTTGGAGAAAGGTGTTGTTATTTTTACTTCTTCGGATAATGGATTCGAAATGTACCTCATCGGCAAACGTTACTTCATTAGCCAAATGCAAACAATGTGTTTAAATTATCTTACAGAGTCGATTTTCTGCACAAACATTTGTCGCATCCACGATTTTGCTTGCAGACACAACGAAAAACAATTGCAGTTTCATTGTTGGCAAAATTTCCGTTGGTTTCAAAATAACTATTTTCACACAGACGATTTCAAACGGTGTGAAGAAAGTACAATTTACAAGTTGTTGAAGTGCTCCATCTTTTTCACATTAGAAGAATCTGATTTGTTGCGTGCGCTTTTTAAGTGGGTCGAGCAAAAATTTTGTAAACTGAGAAAAACAAACGACGATATTTCGAAGGGAGAAATAATAAGACCGTTCCTGACATTGATTAGATTCCCCATGTTGGAACCACGGTTAATAGAAGAGCTTTTGAAGTTGATTAGCAAAGATTGCATTTCGACAAAAGAAGTTAAATCCGTAAGAAGTTATCAAATTCAAAAAAATGTTGCCACTCTTCCACCAATAGTATCTGCTTACGCTAAACCGAGAAGAACTTTTGAATATTCTTCGTTAACTGCCGTAAATTCCATGACGTATGAAGAGTTGAATCGAAACACAAGAATAAAACCAACTTTTCTGTTTATGGCTGATTTCTGGATTTCCAAAAGTTGTGTGGTGAATGCGATTGTTCTGCCAATTAGCCATCGAAACCACAAAGGAATAGAGGTTTTGGTCGGTATGAAGTCGACGTATTCGCAAGATTTCGTCTACGAAAGAGAGATCTGTGGTATGAACGGATATGTAAGTTTTCGAAAAATGAAATATTTGCGGGACCGTAGCTTTAATATATTTTTACTTAAGGTTCCCAAGGAAGAAATAAAATCGACCTTCATTGAGGTATTAAAATGTACTCCCGAATATATTCCGATATACGAACTTCCAGATGAATCTATAAGACTATTAGGGGTGAAAAGAATATTCAATTGTGTAATTTCTCCTATTTTCTAAACTTTGTAAAAGTGATTAATATCGGATACTTTACATTTAACACGAGGTATGTTTTCCTTTCTTCTCCACAAAGTTCGTAATTGAACTGACGTCGGTGGTTTTTACAGAATACGAAAATTAATTTTGGATGTTTAAATAATTATAAAATGTAAATATTTAGTATACCTGAAGTAATTTTTTTAAACGAAATAATTTTCGTAAAATTTATTTTAAAATTAAATAAATTTTAAATAAATTTTAGAAACTTCCGTTTTTCATTTTTTAGCGCATTTTAACGTATTTATTTCATACAAGCCTTCTACAAATGACATCTTATATGAAAAAAATAATAATAAAAGTAATTATTATTTTATATTTTACTACAATAAATTATTACATTGTAGCTATATGATACTTGTAAAGAGCTACTTAAAACATTTAAAAAAGTATTCATTTTTAATTATTAAAATCACTGCCTAAGTTCAATAATGTCATTGTATAAGATATGCAAACGTAATAATTACGTAAAGAAAATTGATTAAATATTATTCAAATATTAATATTTGTAGCGGTAACATTTATGAAACGACAAAATGGTCATCTCATAAATGTTTAGGTCTTATTGCTCCCATAACAATTTCATAATCATTCTCATATAATTTGACGTATTTCACTTACAAAACCAAATCTGTAGGGCAGAGGTCGAGTGGTTAAGAGCGCATGCAAATAATGGACCACAAAGCTCTTGAAATATTTAGACTTTAATGTTAATTAATAAATATTCACGTGCTGTAAGATCAGTAGTGATTCTACGTAAGAGTAAATGTGGATTGAACTCGGACCCTTCAACGTTCAGAGGGTTTCCAGAGAAGAGGAAAACGCGAAACACAATTTAAAGAATTTTTTAATTGCCTGAAATTAGGAACTCTTACGTGAGATAACATTCGTAGTTATATTAAGCAAATATTATAATATAATATAAGGGTTAGAAGTACCAAAGAAGCTTAATGTTTGTTGATATTCTTTGCTCCAGCAATTCCGGGCTCATTTGCTATTATTAGTACATATAATCATTTATTGTGCTAAATTATGCTTATTACCTGCTTTTTTAATCATGTTAATTGTATAAAACATTTTAATAAATCATAAAATCTGAATTAACGAAATCAAATTTGTTTTTAAAACCAAATTTTATTTGAATTTCTAATTTTTGCAAAAAATTCGATTTTTTGTATTTTCAGTGAGAGAAAATCAAGTTATGAAAAACCAGAATATAAAGTAAAATTTTCTGATGTAAACGTACTACGGAGATCGATAAAATCAACATGTGTATGTAATAGAAAATATAAAAATAGCAAAATATTCAGAATGGGAAACGCTATTTCTTAAACCTCATCCGAAAATTGCTCACAGAGGGCTGATTGGATAACAATAAGTTCTAGTTTTCAAGACTTCTTTCCAAAGAATTCTTGAAAACTTTAGTAGTGTCGATATAAGAGTGCATAAGAAGTAGATGAACTTCTTACTCACGAAAATTTAACGAGACTAAAAGTTTCTATGATAAAAA
Organism: Centruroides sculpturatus; assembly: GCF_000671375.1. Taxonomy (NCBI): domain Eukaryota; kingdom Metazoa; phylum Arthropoda; class Arachnida; order Scorpiones; family Buthidae; genus Centruroides; species Centruroides sculpturatus. The sequence goes on from NW_019384487.1 coordinate 813,329, forward strand.
AAATTGTCTGATAATGCAAAATTTACTTCAGAAACGACAGAAATCAGCACTTTGAAAAATTTTAACTGAAAAAAATTAACGTATAGGGTTCCGTTTTCGACTATGCGGTTACCTTATAATGGATGTGAAAAAGTCCTCTCACTCGCTACTCTGAAAAGGAGTGTTAAAAAGTGAAGTAGCCTATTACCTCCCTCAGAAAGCCATAAATATGTATGATATAAACAACAAAACAATTGAAAACATCATTTTTTACAAATTACTGTACTTAATTTATATTAAATTTATATTGTGTGCTTTATACGAAATATTAAATTTGGGTTTTCTTTGGCGGGATACCGATGCTCTATGCNGAAATACAAGAATGAAACCAATTTATCTGTTTATGACTGATTTATGGGTTTCTAAAAGTTGTGTTGTGAATAAGATTGTTCTGCCAATTAACCATCGAAACCACGAAGGAATAAAGGTTTTGGTCGGTATGAAGTCGACGTATTCGCAAGATTTCGTCTACGAAAGAGAAATCTGTAATATGGACGGATTTGTAACTTTTCGAAAAATGAAATATTTGCGGGAGCGCAGCTTTCACATATTTTTAGTGAAGGTTCCGAAGGAAGAAATAAAATCGACCTTCATTGAGGTATTAAAAAGTACTCCCGAATATATTCCGATATACGAACTCCCAGATGAATCTATAAGAATATTAAAGGTGAAAAGAATATTTATTTGTGTAATTTCTCCTATTGTCTAAACTTTGAAAAAGTGCTTAATATCGGATACTTTATTTACATTTAACACGAGGTATGTTTTCGTTTCTTCTTCACAAAGTTCGTAATTGAACTGACGTCGGTGGTTTTTACAGAATAGGAAAATTAATTTCGGATGTTTAAATAATTATACAATGTAAATATTTAGTATACGTGAAGTAATTTTTGTAAACGAAATAATTTTCGTAAAGTTATTGAATGACAATAAATTTATTTCATACAAGCGTTCTACAAATGACATTATATGAAAAAAATATAAAATAAAAATTATTCTTATTATTATTTTACTAGAATAAATTATAACATTGTAGCTATATGACAATTGTAATGAACTACTTAAAACTTTTTTAAAATGTGCATTTTTATTTATTAAAATTACTGCTTAAGTTTAATAATGTCATTGTATAAGATATGCAAATGTGATAATTACGTAAAGAAAATTAATATTTGAATAATATTTAATCATTACCTTTGTAGCGGTAACATTTATGAGACGACAAAATGGTCATCTCATAAATGTTTAGGTCTTATTATTGCTTCTATAACAATTCCATAATTATTTTAATATAATTCTGGTTTTGTAAGTGAAATACTGTAAGTCAATCTGTAGGGTAGCGTTCGAGAGATTAAGATGATGAATCACGAAGCTCTCGAAATCTTCAGATATTAATACTAATTAATAAATATTCACGTGTTGTAAGATCATTAGTAATTCTACGTAAGATTTAATGTGGATTAAACTCGGAGCCTTCAACCTTCAGAGGGTTTCCAGAGAAGAAGAAAACGCAAAACGCAATTTAAAAAATTCTTTAATTGCGTGATATCAGGAACTTGGTGTTTTAAACTCTTACGTGAGATAAAATTTGTAGTTATATAAAGCAAATATTATAATATAAGGGTTAGAAGTACGAAAGAATCTTTGTCTGTTGTTTCTTTTTTTTTTTTTTTTTTTTTTTTTGAAGTTACTATGCCTTGACTCTGGTCTGGCATAGTACACAGCCATCGGTGTCCACCTAGTGTAACTCACAAAACTCAACATAATTGAGTTTTGTGGTTTATGGCATTACGAAATTCTATTAATAGTATCATATCATACGTTTCATATGGGCATTAGCAGTGCATATCCGGCAGGGAGATACATTCCCACCATGAGTGGTCGCTGCAGAGCTTTTCTAGTGGCGCATCCAAGTCCCCAGTTTGAAAATGGCCTTAATAGCTAATGTAAAAAATGAGAATTTTTTAAGTTTAAATAGTTGTTACATAGAAGATATTCCATCAAGATTTACCTGTGCTAAAAAGATATTTACTTATTAATTTTGAAATAACAGAATTTGGTCCTTCTGACCATTTCGTAATAATACAGTAATAACTTTTTTCCCTGTAAGAAAGATAAAAGTAAGTTGATGGTGGTAATCCCAATGCACAAAAGTTTTAAATGGAAGTAGAGAAAGCTGCAGTTTTTAATGTTTTGATTATAATATCTTAAAAACAATTAAAAGTACAGGTAACAAAATGGTGGAAAAATTTATTTGAATACATGAAAGATTAGCATTTTGATTAAATTTAAAACAGAACCGACACAATTTAATTTTAATTAGATGGCATCACTTTGTTTTGATTTGATACAATTTTAAAATAATGAAAATATGTCTTCTTACTCAAAGATCATTTGTTATCTCGGAATCTTGCTCAACAGTTTGTTTACTCACAGAAGCCAAATTAGAAAGTAATATTAAAAAACTAAAGAAAGCTTCTGTTAGGGATAAAGATAAAATTCTGGCAGAATACAAATAAAATGCCATAAAGTGACATGCTAATAGTCTTGAAAAATTAATTTTTAAAAATTATTAATCACCACACCAGAATATTATCCATTAAAACAAGAAATAACTACTGTCTAT
>NW_019384487.1:816669-818026 GCF_000671375.1 Centruroides sculpturatus
AAAAAAAACAGGAAGATGAAAATAACAGTTGGTACTGTAAATTATGCCAAGAAGACGTAAAAGAAAGTATGATCAAATGCACACAATGTGAGATATGGGTACATGAACTTCGCGCAGGAACCAATAAAAAGACAATGGATTACAACTGCGATGACTGCCAAAAATTGGCAAAGACCAGCTGCCGAATTTGCTAAGAGTTAATATACACACGTATAAATACATTATTGATAAAGATTTTTATTCTTAAGACTGAAAACTAATGATAGGATCTCAAAGTACGATTTAAGAATATATCGGTACGATTTAAGACGAATGTTCCTAAATCGTACTTTTTTAGTGTTTTTTTTAAATTGTTTATTTCTCAGAAGTTTATAAGATTTATTCTAAATTTTATTCTGGTAGTAATAAAATATTTCCCAAATAAAAGTTACTTAAAATAAAAAATAACTTGTGTTTATTAATTTCGTTAATATGATGGTTTTTTTTAAGGGGTACGAATTAGGCAAGTTTCCACTATGAATGTCTTATACGTGTATACCTCGACTTACGTCGTTTCGAGTTATGTTGTTCCCGATTATACGTCGTTTGTCAAAAAAATATATGGAAAAATAAAAATCAATTTAAGTCATTTTATTCGACATTACGTCTGTCCGCCACAAATATTGAAGTCGTAATATCACTAGAAAAATGTTTAAAGCACATAAAATCATATTATAATATATACAAGTATATACTGTATTTACAATACATGCATTCGTAAATTTAAATTACTTTTTTCTGTACTATATTAAAAACTATAATTTATTTGTTTGTAAGCTTAAAATGGATTTTTATTAACCATATATTATTAAAAATGCATTAATAAATAAAATACAGAACGGGAATTGGTAATATATGGCTTAGCCTAGTGGCAAGTAGATTCGGAGACAAGTAAATTCGACTTACGTCGTTTTTCGACTTAAGTCGTTTTTCTGGAACCAATTACCGACGTAAGGCGAGGTATACCTGTATTGCTAAAGTTTATAGGGGTAAGTAAAGAAAATATTAGATATGTTTGAAAATCGTAGAAATGTAGACCTAAATTATGAATTCGCTCTTTTTCTCCGCTGATTTCCAATGCCAAATTTTTTTCATTCAAATCTTTTGTAACCGTCTTCTGGTTTACATAATGGAAACTTTTGAAAAAATCATTACGATTACAAATTCCAAGGTTTTTATAACGCCGTATGGTTAATCAAATTGTATTGTCAGGAATTATATATTATTCCTGTATCCAAATTCTCATTCTAATGAATACGAACAATACTTACTAGTTGCATTCACGTCGTTAGACACCAAGTAACTATGCAGATTATAT
>NW_019384488.1:0-1324 GCF_000671375.1 Centruroides sculpturatus
ATTTGTAAGTGAATATATCGTATTGTATCGTATATTAAGAAATTATCTTTTATTTATTAATTTTAATGAACATGGGCTTAAACGTTAAGTAATTTTTTTGTTTATCAAATCTTACATTGAGTTGTTGAATAAATAAATTCATTTAACAGAAAGTTACCTTTTTGTAAGTATTTTATATGTCCTCTTAATTCTGTATCGGGATCGATCCAATCGCTATAAATATCTCTGTACTTTAGATAAGATCCACAAGTAAACTTGTAAAAATCATCACATGGATTGACTGAAGTATCCATGTTTTGAAGAATTCTTCCAGCTTGTAATACAAAATTAGATAAATTTTAGTATCAATAATCGTAATACACTCACTGCCAAAAGTTAAGCACGGAGCAGAAAATGTTTATGTCCGGAAAGCAATCTGCATTTGAGAGGCTGCAATTCACTGCAGAGGTAGGTGGAAGTATGCAAATATGTTATGTTACTATCAATCATGGTTACGCCTTCACTCTGGTCCGGCATAGTACACAGCATAGTACCGGTTTTATTTTTCAATTTGTGCCATTCAATAAATATATATTTTTTTAATTCTAGAAGTCTTTGCTATTTTAATTTACCACTATTATAAATGTTTTTAATATTGTACACGTAAACCTTGTNCCGGAAAGCAATCTGCATTTGAGAGGCTGCAATTCACTGCAGAGGTAGGTGGAAGTATGCAAATATGTTACGTTACTATCAATCATGGTTACGTGTCACAAAATATGCAAAAGATGCAGTCATATAAGAAGCCAGCCTTCTGAAGTGTGAGAGGAGTTGCATGTAAGTGCCGAGAAAAAGTGTGGAGAACTGTTGTACAATTAGTGTGCATGACTGATGTGTTTTTATGACTTCCAGAATACGAATGACAGACAGTGAGTGCTGGTGGTGTGTGGGATGCCTTGAAGCAGGACAATCAATCACAGATGTTGCTCTTTTCTTTGGCGTTCATCATTCCTTCATTTCACGGTTATGGAAACAATTCCAAACAAGCCAAACAGTAGTCTGAAGACCTGTGGCCGGTCGCCCAAGAGTTACGATCCCTGCAGAAGATCACTATATTGCTGTTGTAGCCAAGCAGAATCAAAGAGCAACCTCTACACATGTGACATCAATGGTTGCAGCAGCCATTGGTAAAACGATATCTGCTGCTACTGTGCGCCGAAGGCTACACATGAACGGACTGTACGTCTGGGTACCATGAATTTGTGTTCCACTATCCGTCCAATCCAGAGGCACACGATTAAAGTGGTGTCTGCAACATGTGAATTGGACTTTACCAATACAAATA
>NW_019384488.1:1857-120737 GCF_000671375.1 Centruroides sculpturatus
TTCTATTCTCGAGAAATCGAAGGCAGGCATTCCAAACTGAGCTCTGAAACAATCACTGGCTTACTTGTTACTAAACAATTAATTGGATAAAAATTACTGTTACGATTTTCCTGTAAAAGATAATTTAATTTCAAAAATAAGAAACAGTGTTAAAAACATACAAACGGAAGATATTGAATATTAATTATTATTATTCAATATCCGAAAAATAAAAGGTAACACTGTATTTTGTTAGAAAAATAAGACAAAATGTACCTACTTAATTAGTAAATTATTATTTTTTTACGTAAGTGTTATGTGTTAGTTTTTTTTTATTGTTTTCTAGTTTATAATAAAATAAATGACCAAAAAAAATGTTATTGTTTATGTGCAACCTCCTTTCTGCCACAAAAAGTCGATTTACCAAAAAATTACCGAATTCTACCGAAAATTGCCTAATGAATCTACCGATGGCAAGAAAATCGGCGTGGCAACACTACAGTGGAGACAAGTGGGTAAGAATTAAAAGAAATATCTCAATTACTCGTTACATTGTCTAAATTATCAAAATCACTTCTTGGCTGTATTTATAGGTTACAGCTACAGCATTTGAAATAATTAGTGTTTTCATAGTTAACCTCTATTCAACGTCTTCCGATTTGGTTATTACGTTGTCATTCATGTTTGCTTCGATGTCGTTACAGTAATGAAAATCTTGACTACTATGTTCTGATTCAAACTCTTCGTCTCTTTTTAATTCGATTTTTCATAATTACCCTTCGGCTAATAAACTCTCGACTTATAAACTCGATCGTAATTTTCCTACGCACAATATTCGACAATATTTATAATTTTGTTTCAAAAAGTTGTTCTCGTGGACGTAGGAATAGAAAGTGCTGTCCAATTCTAGACAATTCGAAAAGATAGAATTTTAGTTCAACTCCTTACCTCATACAATGCAGTCTTCTACGTGTTTCCAATGCTTTTCAAACCGAAATTTATTCGAAGTTCTGCATTAATCGAGGAAATACGGTAAATAATTTTATACATTTGGATTATTCGAATAAAGTTGACAGCTTTTAACTTTAAAATATAACTAAATTTTCCGACTGACTGAATGACCGACCCGTAATTGTTCATAGCAGTATTATTTGATCATTTCCCAACTGTGAGATATATTTTCTATATTTTCCGACTGAAATCATATTCGACTTTGGAGTTTAACTCGCAACTCCATACATCTATATAACGACGCCTCTGTATGTAATACATTTATAAATGTTTGATACGATCGTGTGAAAATGGATGATAACAGTGCTCCTGGATTTTTAGTTCAATGAATAGACAGAGATAAGGAAGATCAAGTAGAAATCCTGGAAGAATATTGTTGAGAAAGCATTGATTGAAAAAAGTGTGAATAATGAATAAAGTTGAAGTATGAACGAATAAAAACAAGTCAGGATAATGGTCATAACAATAGATGCTATATATAACTAATAATATAATGATGATTAATATGCATACATAATATTTATCTTCCTTCTTTAAACAATTACAGATATACAAATAATTTGATTGAAAACAAATTTTAATACACTAAAAATCCAATTTTCCATTTATTCAGAACAGAAAACAAGAATATTCTCTAGTTAGTTACAAACTGTGAATTTTTACATTCTTTGACACTATTTGATAAAAGAATTAAGGGAAAATTACATTCAGCTGTGCAAATTTTCTAACACTTAAACGACAGATTTCAAGAAATGAAGAAAGGCTAGCAGTTAATATCAAAGAAAGGGAAAAAGAGAGCGTTGTGGAAGCAGAAATACTTTGTGAGGAAAGAAATACGCGCTTTGCTATCGTAAAAAAGCATTTCAAGATATTTTATGTTTCATTATAAGTCAATTTAGCCATGGTTTCCACATCCTAAAACGGGGGCCCCAGACTAGGATCTTTGACCACCCCCTTGTAGTTATAACATATGCAGAAACGTAAGTAATTGCGTCACGTACACTTTTTGCACAGTTTTAATCCACTGTGCAAAAAGTGTGCAGACGAGAAAAAACACACGTCACACTTTATATATGTAAAATTTACATACATAAAGTGTGACGTGTGTTTTTCACGTAACTACGTGCAGTACGTAAATACATTAATAGTGCTTGCAGAATCATAAATATAATACCTGCAAAAAAGTAAATAAATTATTTATAAAACTAAATTCGGCAATTACTGCAAATATTAGTGTGCATTGCCACGTCGAGCAAAATTAAGTGATTCCATTCCATCTGCGACCTCAACATGGCAGCAGTATGACGGGATCAGCCGACTCGGAAGAAGTAAGTGTAACTGTCGCAACAGTCTTACGAAGGCATCGCAAAGAAATTCCTAAAAAAAAAAACCCAAAACGAAAAAAAAGGGACCAAACAAAATTTGTTATAAACGGATTAAACGGGGGATATATTTCATTTAAAGCTTCTGAACATAGATTGTTTAAACATACTGAAAAAGATGGTTAGTAAGATTTAGGGCGTATTTAACCTTCAGATATTCTGATATATATTTTATCATGCACTGAAGGTTTTCTATTATTCCAAACGCATAGATCATATTATCTGTGCTGTGTAATGAGATAGAAAGCTTGCAAAAGCTGTTCGAATATATAGTGTACTGTACGTATTGGATGAAGTAAATGTTCTCTTCCTGGACTAAACTGTTGACAAAAATCAATCATGGTACGGAAATATGTCCGTGATCCTCGATGAAACTTTAATGATTTAAAACTTTAATACGTTAACGTACTACGATAAGTAAATAATTCTGTAGTCATTCATTTCTTTTATCCAGTAACTTTTTAAGAAAATTTCACCAAATACAATGCCTTTAAATTTAACACACGAGAAGTGTACATTTTAATTTAGCAACATTGTTACACTAAGTTACTTATCAACGTAGTTCTCTTCAACTTTCAGACAGTTTCCTAATCTCTGTGCGAACTTTTCAAATTCTTGTTCAAAGAATTCGGGATTCTAGCTCCACAACATAATCTTCATGGCTTCCTAAACCTCAGCGGCGGTTCGAAAATGAAGATCTTGTAACGCTCTTTTTAATTAATGCTGGAAAAAAGTCTCTGAGTACCAAATCATGGCTGTACAGAGAATGGTTAATGAGTTTCAAACCCAATTCTGCAGTTTTGGGTTGTGTTTGTACAGAGACAGGTGTTATCATCGAGAAGGATGACATACTGCTCACACACTCTCATGCACGATAATGAGAGTCACTCATCATTATCGTGAGTTGGCGTGGGACTAACCTGCAGAAAATTTAGCATAGCTTAAGGTGCATGTAAGATTCTGTATTATTTCAGTGGAAATGTTCAATATTGTTGTGACCTCACAAACTTTTATACTTTCATTTATTTGGATCATTTCGTTCACTCGTCCTTCAGAAAATAATTCTGCATCATTTTCTATTTGCACAAACATCACAAATTCACAGTATTGGCATTGTACCAAACAATATTCTGTAGATTTCACTGGCTAAACAGTCAAACTCGTGCAGGATTACGGCTTACACCTAGGGATATAACGAATATTCGTTTACTATTCGGTATTCGGCCTATTCGGCCTATTTTTCGCTATTCGGCCGAATACCGAATATTTAATCACTATTCGGCCGAATACCGAATATTTAATCACTATTCGGCCGAATACCGAATACCTAAAAACAGGAGTAATAAATAACAAAAACACAGTAAATTAATAATTTTGGTATTTAGATTTAATGTTATCGGGTTAGTGTTGTTTGTTTATATTTATTTATAACTTATAACATTCACAAAATAAAAAAATAATATTAATCACATGTATTTACAATTTATAATTACAAATATCAGCACACGTACACACCTATTCGTTCGAGAATCGTCGCACATCTGAGGGTCTGACTCTGCCTATCCTTCTTTTTAAGCGCTCGTCTTTTCTCTTCCCTTTCTCTTTCCTCTATCTCTCTAGTCCACGTATGCCTATGCATACATCATAATACGCGCTCACGATACTTTCGATTCGTCACTTTTCCGTCGTTGTTTTTCCATTTTATAATTACATAACTCATAGCCTGGTGATAACGTAGAAAAGAGACAAATAGGACATCGGTATATGTCACAGTTATGATTTAACAGATTCGAGACAGCTTGATAGCCCGAACGGTCTCAGGCTTTCGCCCGTGCACGCTAAGTGACTTTCATTACAAGCATTAAGCTTTCCGAAATCTATGACAACACCTGTTTGGCATTGACGGCCGCAAATTTGGCGCCAATAAGCTGCTTCGACTTGTTCTATTATGCTATCAACTCAATTTCTTATTTATTTTCACATTTTAACTTCGCGGTCTTTTTCTGTTCTTTTTCCGTTATTTACACGTGTAGGTCATTTCATTGTTATTCACATTTGATATCGTCATTTATCACATACTGCCATGACGCTCTTGTCTGAACTGTCAAGAATTAACGCGATTGGCGAAGCGTAGTGACAGTGGGCCAATGGAGAGCAGGTCCTGGCTATAATGCGGTTTGCGCGCCAATTTTCGTACGTGCGTTAATCAAGCCGAATAGTTTGGCCAAATATTCGGCTATTCGGCCACGCTCCTGGCCGAATATACTATTCGTTACAACACTACTTACACCTCTTCCTTACATTACATTTCTAATACGCGTGATGCGACAGCCGGATGACCGAACGGCAGCCAACTGCTCTGGGTACCCGGGATCGAATCCGGATGTAGTCGAAAAACTTTGAAATTTTTCTGGAAGTGGTCCTGCCAAGTGCTTTCTCTCACCATATGAGGCGGTCAAGAGGTGAGGGACGGTGTTTACAATAGCTAAAAAAAAAGGTTGTCTTAATAATTTACATCCGAAATTTGACTTGTGTGATGTAATTTCATGTTCGAAACTGCTTACGTAACAGGTTAATAACAGCTCAATAGCATATCCTGGATCTACTATTATATGCCTTTCAAGTTTCTAAAACATTATGGGCTGCTGAAAATTTGAATTAACTATATATTAAATGTAGACTCGTGTTTACATTTTATGCCACCGTTGTTTGCATCTTTCCTACATTTAACCCCAACTATTGCTTTTAAGTAAAATGAACAAAAGGTGTGAAGAATAGAGAAATAATTAACAGTTACGGTGTTGACAATCCAAGAGAACAAAGCTACACGCAAAGCTATCTGTGACCTTACGTACACTAATTCTGTTTGGAAAATCGATTATCAATCTGTACATTATAATTATTTATAATATATGTATATTGTACAAGTTAATATTATATAATAATCACAATATTATAAAATAAACAAAATATAAGGCATTGTATTTCTTTGTATCTAGAACACATGTTCCTCTCACAAACACAACGTATTGTGAATAATTAATTCCGGAGAGAGGTAAATTCAGGTGATGTGCGCTTGTGCTCTCTAGTGAACTTTGCGAGCTACACACTGTTTTTTATTTTATTTTTTTTTACTTTAAAAGCAAGAGTCGTTTTAAAACTAAAGTAATATACGAGTAATAGCATAAAAATAGTAGATAAAGCAAATAAAAATGCATAATTCATTGAAATTTTAACTAATTTATGAAATACGCTGACCACAAAATGAGGCATATGTGAGATCAGAATATACGTAGAATTAAAACATATCCTAGTATAAAATCAAATACCACGGTCATTCAAATAAAAAAATAATTAAAAATCTTTATGGTGTCCTTTTCTTTTGTCGTTTATAATAAATGAATAAAACGCCCATAAAAATTAAAATTGTATTAGAAATTGTTCCAGTTGACCATGAAAGTTACACAATAATTTTCCGGATGTCCACATATAGCTGACTGAATTGTATTACTGTATATCAGCTTTTTAAAATGGAAGCTGACGTCTTTTAAAAGAGTATTATTTTAGTATTCCAAATGAATGGAAACGTATGAGTGAGTAAAAACAATAGAAAACTTTTTAATAAATCAAATGAATTAATGTGTATGTTTTAATAAATTAAATTAACAGTTTTTAAGTAATAAAGAAATCCAAATTTATGAATTATAAATGTTTTTAAGCTTTCTAATGAATTTATTTAATGCAAAAAGTACAGTAATTACGCTTTATAGTAATTAGTTTTTTAATTGATTTTAGATTTTCTAGAAATAATTTTTAAAAAATGAAGAAATTTTCTCAAAATTTTCCTGATTAACATTAATCTGTATTTTGAAACTAACAAATTTGACTTATTCATCATAAATTTAGGATCTTTCTTTTAATTACATTTATAAAAAATTTCACTTAAATTATGTATTTATTTATTTATTTTAAACTTTCCTTTAGATTTATAAATTAATGAGACATTCCATTTTTATATTATCTTATTAAGACTCTTGTTAGTCAGTTGTTTTACAAGAACTTAATTCCCAGTTTCCTGTTCGTCTTTGTTCATGTAGTTAAAATTAATATAAAGGCCAAGATAACAATATAAACGAAAAGAATATTGCGCTGGAATAACAAATGTAGGTGAATATACAATATTGCTAACAATATATTTGTATTTGCACAACAAAAAAAAATATATAATTTATTCATTTTTATTAATTCATAAATCATTTATTAAATAAGATAATTATTAGCGATGCCTCATTAATAATTAGTGACGAACAGACTCAAGACGGTAACGATATTAGTCTCTTGTTCTGAAGGATTCAATTATGAGTTGTGGCTTAATCATTTGAAATTTGCCTAAGTGATTTTAGATGTTTATGTCAGACCCCGTCTCATATACTATTGAACCATTATACGTATGATGAGCAAGAAAAAAATCCCTGTTGCCATGATGGGCAAGAAAACAATCCTCTTAATGTTGCAGGATAGAATGACTAAGAAAGATCACTTAATACGTCTAGACACTATATAACTTAAAATTTTAGACCATCATTATTAATGTTTACCCCTGAAAGGAAATAACTTAAAATGAATGTAAATTATAGTATCCCGAGCTTAAAGTTGTCAATCTCGAATGATATTTCTATTTAATTGTGTATCAATTTAAAATATCCAATGAACAGTTTATACTTAGATGCAAAGTAAAGCTTTCAATTGACATAAAATATATTTTGTTTAAACAGAAAATTATTTACTCACTTTTTATTGCGAAATTCTGCACCGTTTTTTTCTATTTCCATAGTTTTTCTATCACATCTAATTCGATTATACAACTTATTCGCTAATTTTATACTTTGTAATTATACTTAAAGCAAAGTTCGGACATTATTTCCTTTGTAATAGCGACTTCGCTTACTTCTATACACGAGTGTCAACAGAATGAGTCTGTCCTTGGAGTAGAAAATTTGTCTGGCGTGAATTTTCTCCGACAGATGGTGCTATATTTTATTATTTATAATTCTATAGTAGGCCTATATCCATAATAATTTGATATAATTTTTGTATAAATTATTATATATTTTACATTTTAAGCTACATTACATTTATTCATTATAACTCAATAGAAGTTTTATTGCTTATTTATAGAAAGAATTCTTGAGATAGAACATCAGAAGAGTATTATTTATAACTTAAAAATACAAAAGTAACCCAATATATTTTAAATATTTTTGAAAAGTTGAACATTTACTTATTTTATAATTTTTTAAATATTGATTTTAAAGTTAAATCGATAGAACTTAAATTTTTTAAAGTTTAAAATAATTAATGAAATTGTAAAAATCACTATTACTTTTTATAAATTAATAATGTATTATGGAAACCTTAATGATAATTAGAGTAAGCAAAGAGCGTTTCATCACATACTTCATTGGAAATAGACGCATCAGCAATATCTGGCAATATAAAACATTCGCGTGCTGTTGCTCTATGATTTGAAAATGGCCACAACGCAACGAAGGCTTGCCATCTCATCTGCAAGCGTTTGTTAAAGCGTTTACAGGTGTACCAAAATCAACCAGCTATTGCTAATGACAAAGGGATGATAGGGCAGAAGGCAATGATCTTCATTTGTATGACATCATCATCGTGGATCTGCTTTCTTTGATATTAGTGTTCAAACGTTCTCAAGAGCAAGTAGAACAAAATATAAACATTTTGGCTTAAAAATACAAACGTTTAAAGTTTGAGAATTAATTAAATAGTGTTGCCATAAAATTGAAATACATTTTTTTAATAAAACTACGGTATATAACTTATATATTTATGTTTTTTATTAACTGATAAACGAAATAATAAATGTACATACTGTATATTGTTTACTTAATATTTTAACTCTACAATACAGATTGAACCTCGCTAATCCGGAAAGCTTGGGACCAGAAAGATGCCGGAATAGCGGATTTTACAAATTAGTGAAACTAGGGATAAAAATATCAATATGATAATGTCTGTATCTGTATAGCAGAATCAACCACCTTAAGCAAGTTGTGGCAAACATAAAGAATATGGCCACGGTGGCCAAACTGTGGCTCACGAGCCGCATGAGGCTCCCAACTACTTATAATTTTTTTTTTATAAATTTGGTTCATGCTATTTACAAATGTATAAAATACATTTGTAACTTTTCTGACTATTACGTAGTGTATTGTATAGTAAGATCTCGAGCAGGCAACTGAAAGCTTAGGATACATTAATAAAGTCAAAGGAGTTAAATGATTCTTTACTTAGTCAGTATCAGTAAAGTAAATTAACAGTGATATTTACTATTTAACATAGGCAAGTATAGTATTTTACAGGATTTTTATGTATGACAGTATTTTTTATAACTATATACAGGATAATATAAATAGATGATTTTGTTCTCGTATAGATATTCCAATAGATAATGCGGTGCTCATTTATTTCTGATAAGCAATGTGACAAGGTTTAATCATCTGTGGAATATGAGGCGCTGGCGGTGCCACAATTCCGTATTACCAATTTACGGATCATTTGAGGTGGCGTTAGATATTTTTCTAACCCTAATGAAAAGTTGATTATTTCAGATATTTTTAATTTACTACTAACTTTTTTCCAATTAAAGTGTTTAAAACTCCCAAAAAGTCAAAAATCGGCTTGTTTTCATGTAATCAGAAAATAAAAAAGTAAAAATACAAAAAGAAGAGCTGTAACCTATTATTTGCGTAACAGTAAAGATCTTGGCAAATTATAAACAAATTGCTTCTTGTCGTTCTTATTTAATGTTAAGGTTTATAACTCTAGAACGGCTATAATTAGAATTATCACAGTATGTATTGAAAAAAGTTTAAGTATAAGACCAGAGACTAATGTTTGCCGTGCTACTTTTACTTGATCAAAGATGCACTTTGGAATGTTACTTCCCCCTTCAGTTTAATCGTAAGACACAGTTTTGTTTCTTCTAGGTTTACGAATTCTTTAATTAATGTTAAACCAATTTAAATTGTACCTTGCATATTACAAAATGATTTATAAAAGTTCAATACGTCAGTTTTCACCCGATTACGCAATCTCTGTGACCGTTACACATTTTACACAAATACAAATAACATTCCAAATAAGAGAATTTTGATTAAACTTTAAATTACAATAATTGCATTGCATTGATCGATCAAAGAATTGTTTAATTACATATTCTTAAAGCTGAATAAATTTTCTTATAACATATAATATTAATAATAATATAAAATCAGAATTCGTTTACTTAATGCATTAAAATGCATTTTTTATAGTTTTTGTAGCAACTTTTTAATTTGTTCATCAATACTAACAACAAATCATGCAAAACATTTTTCATTGTATTAGCCTATATCTAAATAATTTTAAAAGATAAATTATACAGCATATCTATACTTTAGGAAGTAAATGTTAAATATATTTAGCTTATTTATTAATATTTATCTGAACCATCTTAGTTAACTTGTAAATGATTGAAATAATTTAAACTAATTACATATATATTATGAAGGCAATAATTTTTATCGTTACATTTTTTAGATCTTATTCGTTTAAATAGTTGATAAATTATCATTAATAATCATTTACTTATTTATTTATAAAATATACGTGGCGATGCTCAATAAGCAAAATAAGTCAGCCCCACATTAATAATCATTGAAAGTAAATGACTAAAACATTTTAAAATTTTGAAATTACCATAAAATTCTAATCTATTGTTATTAAAAAGTTCTTATTTTTGTCTTCTTTGATTAAGTCTTATATAACTTTATCATTAACAAAAGATTTATTGTCAGACTTTTACTACACGACAACAGTAAGAAATATACATAAATTAATTAATTTATTTATTTATTAAAAGTTAATTAATAAAGAGCAATTATGTATTGTGACATCGTCACAATGCTGGGCAGCAATCTTTAATCTTCTTTAAATTATCCGATACGTGTAAAATGGTACTTAGATTGTCTTGTAGGTTTTATAAAGATATGTTTTAAAATTTAGAAACATTATAATTAGTAAAGTGATGCTTTCCAATATCGTGGTCAATAAGTAAAGGTTATATTGGGTTGAACAGAAAGTTTTAATGTATTTTTAATAGCTGTGGTTATCTGAAATAAATGTGTGATTTAATTATAAGTTATGAAATGTAACACATCACTGTTGCTAATGTGAGATATTGTTTTTTTATAGAATGTTTAAAGTAAACATTACTATGTTAAAAGTAAACGTTAAGTGGTGTTGNTAATCCTGTCTTTCTCCCCCCGGGAGGAATTTCGAAAAATCCCTTCTTAGTGTGCGTTTTCGTGACGTACCCTATCTGTGTACCAAATTTCAGCTTCCAACTCCTAACCGTTTGGGCTCTGCACTTATTATTATTATCATTATTATCAACCCGTCTCGATTATATTATAGATTATAATAGAAAAATTATTGTAATTCTATATAAGAGATTTATATATTTTTTTTTCCTCGAATCTGCTGCATATTGTAGATTTCAGACTTAGAGAATGTTGTTAGTTTTGCCTATTGTTGATTGGCATATAGTCAGGGTTAGTCCATAATAGATAATGTAAATTATAAAATTAAATGATAATAAAAGCATTTTTTAGCGTTTGCAGAAAAGAAAATACCACATAAAATCTCACCACTCGCTGCAAACGACACAGATGAATTTATGCAAATTTATGCTCGTTAAAAATTTTAGTTTAACATTATTTAAACTACAGCGCAAACTCACACATGATGAATATGGTGTTCTTATGCATATATGCACTTTTGTGTACGAGTAATAATGTTCAGTGTGATCATATATCAAATACTAATGTGGATAGCTTCAATGTTTCTACAAATGCATTCCTTCAGTATGCGTATAGTTCTGGGAATGGTCTCATACACTTTTTCTTTTTTCCTATAAAATTTACATTACTAATGTTTCGTCGTCTCGGGCCGATTTTAAATGACATATCCTGTAATTCATATTAAGCATTTTTTGCGTTATTCTTTGCATTTTCAATAGTCAAGAAATAATAAGTCCTCGATGTTTATGACAGAGTTCATAATCTGTAAACGAAGTTACTCAGGGATATAACAAGTCTAAATAGACAAGAGTTTAGAGAGGTTTCTTTATATTTATTTTATTATATTTTATTAATATTTTATTAATATTTTATTGTTTCAGATGTAAGTCACATCTGAAACAATAAAATATTTTGTTTTTTTTATTAAATAGTATTCACAACCAACATAAAACTTATACATTTTTTGCTCTAGATCATGTTTTCAACACTCTCTTCATTGCAGAAGAAGCAAAAGTAAACTTTTTATTAAGAGAAACGATGACATCTTATGTAATAGTTTAAAATAGATTTTAATTGTTTGTATAATCATAAAATGACACATAATTGCTGTCACGCATCTGTGAGGGCGGATTCTGATGAAAATGAATGTGTCATATAACTTATATTCAATAAGCTGATAACGAACATGCTAAACATAAATATTCAATTCGTACCAGTACAGTTTAAGTAACATGTCAACTATAAGAAAAATATTTATATCGATTTAATCTTTATAATAATGGCAATAAGTAGAAGAAATATTGTAATAAACATGTACAATAAACTCACTTTAAAAAAAAAAGAAAACATTAAAATATAGAACAAATTTGCATTGTTAGATTATTATCAGCTATATAAATTAGTCAAAAATTTACATCAATCTTACCTGAATTTTTAAAATGTTAATTTATATCAATACTAAGTAAACAGAACGTTTAATTAATTAAATATTTTAAACTCTTTTTTTAAAACAAATTATACAAACACTATTAGATATTTTTATAAGTTTAACTTAATTATTTTACTTTTAAAATTGATCTGTAGAAAAACTAAAATGTTATAAAAATTATTTTTGCATAAGCAATAAAGAGATAAAATCAAAAGTTATTTAATATTATATGAAAGTTTGCCTTTGTTTCATCTTAAATAATAAATATTATTTTTATAATTTTATCTCAACATCTAGTTAAGTATTCTTTAAATATATTAATTAAAAACAAAATAAATTATCGTTACAAAATATCAAAATAATGAACAATCAAATATCATATTGAAAACATTTATTTAATTTAGTATCTGATAAATATCAGATTCTAAGATAAATTTTACAAGTACACATTATTCTATTCTATTCATTATTATTATTCTCACTTTATTAAATTTATAAAAGCATGCGTAATTCGGAAATAAATACAAATAGAATTATTTTTATTCAATAATATTTTTCTATCTCAGTATCTCTTACTGAAAATTTTCTAAGGAACCTAAATTCTTCCTCTAAAATCTTTTACAAGCAGCTCATTAACGTTGATAAAGGAAGTCAAGCAGTTTTACCACTACAATATATAATAATACTAAACAAACTTGTCCTCGAAATGACAAATTTTATTGACATTTTTTTTTGTAAATAACTTTTTTATGAATAGATCAAATAAAAATTTTATTTTATAAAGTAAATAAATAAATCATGAAAATACTCACTATTGAAAAATGTTCTGTTTAACTAATTTATAGTTAGAATAATATTTTATTATTAATAATTAAAAGTTATGTGCAAAAAAATTCGATAATTCATAAATGTCTTTATAAATTTGTCAAGTGTTGTAAAAAAATTATAAATTCAAAGTTTTAAAAAAGTTTTATTTTAAATTATACTTTTTAAATATATAGATAGTTATTTTATTAATAAAATACTATATAATTATCAGATATTAAAATAAAAAAGTTTCTTCTATTCAATGATTTTAATAATATGTATTGTACTTTGTAGAGGGGGTGTAATATTATAGATCTTTATTTGTTAGAAGTAAACTTTTAATTATTATTAAAACAAGTTAGTAAAGTATAATTATTAAATATTCCTACTTTTAATCTTGTCTTAACTCTTAAAATATACTTTATTTTTCGGTACTATCTGTTGACGTACCACAGTGACTGACTGGATTAAATCACTTCAGTATAGATAGTGGGTCCTCGCCTCACCAACGGGCTCACCGCGTGAAGTTTTCCGGGTTTTATTCGCGTGTCTAGCATCTAAATCTTAATAAACTCAAATAATGAAATATATAGAAATTACAAGGTATAAAAAGGCAAAAAAGAAAATTTATAATGTGTAAAATATGTAGAGCGTAAAAATTGTAGTTACATTTACAGTATATTTCAACAACAACATAGCAATTTTCGATGTCATTGTTATTATATTTTTCCCTCAATTGCATATTGCATATTTTTGTGTTCTATTTACTTGTACATTTTACTTATAAAACCCTAAATAAATTTCAAACTATATACTGTGTACTTTTAATAAATAGGATTTAAAATTAATACATAAACACTTTGGAGAATCTGCTATATTTTAACAAAAAATTGCGTTATTACTCATAACAAAAATTATGTTTAAAACTCATCATTAAATACAGCGATTAATTCTAAAACTGTTTAATAAATTTTAAAGTGTATATAAATGAGATATTTTTAATAATTTATATCTTTGATACGACCCTTGTATAGTGTTTAAACAGTAATTAGTAACAAAGATAATATAATATTTATATTAAAATATTTTATTGAGATAGATTAGCGTTGCCTTTATGCTTATAATTCTAATGAATATATTTTATCCGCGGTTAAGAAAATATAATATAAACATTATTTTTTCAATTTTTTTTTAAATTTAGCTCTTTAATTTTTGTCTATTTGTTTTTTCCTTGAAATTTAACTGTCTATGGCATAACTCACCTGCCATAGACAGTTAAACAATAATTTAACGGTTTTTGCTCTGTGGAGAAACATTTAAAAGTTATTATTACGATAAAATGCTATTATACTTTTAAAAATTCATTAAATCCTTATTTTAGTGGTGCCTTGCCCTGCGTACCATACTTTTCCTGTTAGCAATAGTTTATCTAACTCCGTTTGAGGAAACATTTGAATTGAAAAACGTGATTTCCGGTGGAAACCGAAAGTTCGTATTCAGTTAATCCAGGCCTTCTGCTCTAACTCCGTTCTCCAGATTAAAGAACAGAGACGGACAGATGACAGTTGGAGTTTATAAATCTACATTTTTTTTTTTTTCAAATCGAATAGGAAAATTACATAATACGGTTACCAGAGGTTACCAGCGAGCAGCTTAAGTAAAGAATTTTTAAAAATGTGTTAGATTGGTCACCCTTATGTAAGATATCCTTTCTAGTTATATAAATCAAGTACTAAAATATGATATAATAGAAGGATTACAAGTGCGGAATAATCTAATAATCTTAATGTTTGTTCTTATTTCTTGCCCAGGCAATGACGGACTTACCTGCTAGTTATATAATATAATAATTAATAAAATAATTATAAAAATCTCTCAAATATATAAATTATATCTCAAAGTTTAATTGCTTCATTGTGGAGTTATAATTTATTTATATTTAGCATTGTTGGAATAAAGTTCACAACTATTTTATTTACGAAGAACATTTTTTTTTTTAAATAAGACGAGCGGCTTTCTTGTTTACCATAAAATTAGATTAAAGGAATCATCCGTCAGTTCTTTACCCTAAAGTTGAAATTATTGATAATTAGAGAATTCCTACATTCTTATGAAACAGTTTAAACACAACATTCGTGCTTTTCAATGAAAATATCTTTAAAAATACTATATACTTACCTCTGTGTTGACAAAGTTCCACAGAGAAGATTAAGACAACTCTAGTGTATGTACTGTACATCCAGTGTACCAGAGCTCACTCGAAAATATCGAGTGACGTTTCCACTTTCCAAAACGAGGATCTTGTAGGGGTTTGATTTCGGGAAGATTTCGGGTGTTATGTGACGNATATTTCATTACACTAAAGAAAAGTATTGAAAGAGAATGTTTTGTCTAGCTAGCTCTTAAATTAAGTCCAAAACTTTTCAAAAATAGCACAAATATAGGCCTACGTAAATAACATGAAAGTCTTCCATATGATCCTTTTTTTTTTTTTTTTTTTTTTTTGCATCTATGCTGAATTTATGTACTGTACTTACACAATACACACGCAGTCTTACGAGATCCCTTAGGTTGTGGCTTTTATATTAAAAAAAGTTCCACAAATCCTTGATCTAATACATACGAGATAGGAATTAGAATATTTTTAAAAGAAAAATTGAAAGTTACGACAAATATTAGGATAGAAACTGATGATGATTATTTATTTTGATACATCTCAATGTAAAAAATAAAAACTGATGCAGAAAAACAGATTGCCTGTGGATGTCACAAAAATATGCAACTGTCAATCATGACGCATAAACGTACCGATAACGCCGTTGCTGTCTTTCATCAGTAACTGTGAAAAAAAACCGATTACAGTTTCTTTTCTAAAGTTTTCCTCATTATTGATATTAATCAACACAACATATTCTACAACAGTTACATGGAAAAGTTTGAACGATTTATTTGAATCTACGAAAACATTAAATATTTTTTTGAATTAATTTTTGTTTATTTATTTATATAGTCTGAATACAGTATTCGTCATTGTAAATTATTTTATACAAGAAAAATTAGAAAAAAATTAAAATAAGCAAATTTTCATATTTTATTAATATTTTATTAATATTTTATTGTTTCAGATGTAAGTCACATCTGAAACAATAAAATATTTTGTTTTTTTTATTAAATAGTATTCACAACCAACATAAAACTTATACATTTTTTGCTCTAGATCATGTTTTCAACACTCTCTTCATTGCAGAAGAAGCAAAAGTAAACTTTTTATTAAGAGAAACGATGACATCTTATGTAATAGTTTAAAATAGATTTTAATTGTTTGTATAATCATAAAATGACACATAATTGCTGTCACGCATCTGTGAGGGCGGATTCTGATGAAAATGAATGTGTCATATAACTTATATTCAATAAGCTGATAACGAACATGCTAAACATAAATATTCAATTCGTACCAGTACAGTTTAAGTAACATGTCAACTATAAGAAAAATATTTATATCGATTTAATCTTTATAATAATGGCAATAAGTAGAAGAAATATTGTAATAAACATGTACAATAAACTCACTTTAAAAAAAAAGAAAACATTAAAATATAGAACAAATTTGCATTGTTAGATTATTATCAGCTATATAAATTAGTCAAAAATTTACATCAATCTTACCTGAATTTTTAAAATGTTAATTTATATCAATACTAAGTAAACAGAACGTTTAATTAATTAAATATTTTAAACTCTTTTTTTAAAACAAATTATACAAACACTATTAGATATTTTTATAAGTTTAACTTAATTATTTTACTTTTAAAATTGATCTGTAGAAAAACTAAAATGTTATAAAAATTATTTTTGCATAAGCAATAAAGAGATAAAATCAAAAGTTATTTAATATTATATGAAAGTTTGCCTTTGTTTCATCTTAAATAATAAATATTATTTTTATAATTTTATCTCAACATCTAGTTAAGTATTCTTTAAATATATTAATTAAAAACAAAATAAATTATCGTTACAAAATATCAAAATAATGAACAATCAAATATCATATTGAAAACATTTATTTAATTTAGTATCTGATAAATATCAGATTCTAAGATAAATTTTACAAGTACACATTATTCTATTCTATTCATTATTATTATTCTCACTTTATTAAATTTATAAAAGCATGCGTAATTCGGAAATAAATACAAATAGAATTATTTTTATTCAATAATATTTTTCTATCTCAGTATCTCTTACTGAAAATTTTCTAAGGAACCTAAATTCTTCCTCTAAAATCTTTTACAAGCAGCTCATTAACGTTGATAAAGGAAGTCAAGCAGTTTTACCACTACAATATATAATAATACTAAACAAACTTGTCCTCGAAATGACAAATTTTATTGACATTTTTTTTTGTAAATAACTTTTTTATGAATAGATCAAATAAAAATTTTATTTTATAAAGTAAATAAATAAATCATGAAAATACTCACTATTGAAAAATGTTCTGTTTAACTAATTTATAGTTAGAATAATATTTTATTATTAATAATTAAAAGTTATGTGCAAAAAAATTCGATAATTCATAAATGTCTTTATAAATTTGTCAAGTGTTGTAAAAAAATTATAAATTCAAAGTTTTAAAAAAGTTTTATTTTAAATTATACTTTTTAAATATATAGATAGTTATTTTATTAATAAAATACTATATAATTATCAGATATTAAAATAAAAAAGTTTCTTCTATTCAATGATTTTAATAATATGTATTGTACTTTGTAGAGGGGGTGTAATATTATAGATCTTTATTTGTTAGAAGTAAACTTTTAATTATTATTAAAACAAGTTAGTAAAGTATAATTATTAAATATTCCTACTTTTAATCTTGTCTTAACTCTTAAAATATACTTTATTTTTCGGTACTATCTGTTGACGTACCACAGTGACTGACTGGATTAAATCACTTCAGTATAGATAGTGGGTCCTCGCCTCACCAACGGGCTCACCGCGTGAAGTTTTCCGGGTTTTATTCGCGTGTCTAGCATCTAAATCTTAATAAACTCAAATAATGAAATATATAGAAATTACAAGGTATAAAAAGGCAAAAAAGAAAATTTATAATGTGTAAAATATGTAGAGCGTAAAAATTGTAGTTACATTTACAGTATATTTCAACAACAACATAGCAATTTTCGATGTCATTGTTATTATATTTTTCCCTCAATTGCATATTGCATATTTTTGTGTTCTATTTACTTGTACATTTTACTTATAAAACCCTAAATAAATTTCAAACTATATACTGTGTACTTTTAATAAATAGGATTTAAAATTAATACATAAACACTTTGGAGAATCTGCTATATTTTAACAAAAAATTGCGTTATTACTCATAACAAAAATTATGTTTAAAACTCATCATTAAATACAGCGATTAATTCTAAAACTGTTTAATAAATTTTAAAGTGTATATAAATGAGATATTTTTAATAATTTATATCTTTGATACGACCCTTGTATAGTGTTTAAACAGTAATTAGTAACAAAGATAATATAATATTTATATTAAAATATTTTATTGAGATAGATTAGCGTTGCCTTTATGCTTATAATTCTAATGAATATATTTTATCCGCGGTTAAGAAAATATAATATAAACATTATTTTTTCAATTTTTTTTTAAATTTAGCTCTTTAATTTTTGTCTATTTGTTTTTTCCTTGAAATTTAACTGTCTATGGCATAACTCACCTGCCATAGACAGTTAAACAATAATTTAACGGTTTTTGCTCTGTGGAGAAACATTTAAAAGTTATTATTACGATAAAATGCTATTATACTTTTAAAAATTCATTAAATCCTTATTTTAGTGGTGCCTTGCCCTGCGTACCATACTTTTCCTGTTAGCAATAGTTTATCTAACTCCGTTTGAGGAAACATTTGAATTGAAAAACGTGATTTCCGGTGGAAACCGAAAGTTCGTATTCAGTTAATCCAGGCCTTCTGCTCTAACTCCGTTCTCCAGATTAAAGAACAGAGACGGACAGATGACAGTTGGAGTTTATAAATCTACATTTTTTTTTTTTTCAAATCGAATAGGAAAATTACATAATACGGTTACCAGAGGTTACCAGCGAGCAGCTTAAGTAAAGAATTTTTAAAAATGTGTTAGATTGGTCACCCTTATGTAAGATATCCTTTCTAGTTATATAAATCAAGTACTAAAATATGATATAATAGAAGGATTACAAGTGCGGAATAATCTAATAATCTTAATGTTTGTTCTTATTTCTTGCCCAGGCAATGACGGACTTACCTGCTAGTTATATAATATAATAATTAATAAAATAATTATAAAAATCTCTCAAATATATAAATTATATCTCAAAGTTTAATTGCTTCATTGTGGAGTTATAATTTATTTATATTTAGCATTGTTGGAATAAAGTTCACAACTATTTTATTTACGAAGAACATTTTTTTTTTTAAATAAGACGAGCGGCTTTCTTGTTTACCATAAAATTAGATTAAAGGAATCATCCGTCAGTTCTTTACCCTAAAGTTGAAATTATTGATAATTAGAGAATTCCTACATTCTTATGAAACAGTTTAAACACAACATTCGTGCTTTTCAATGAAAATATCTTTAAAAATACTATATACTTACCTCTGTGTTGACAAAGTTCCACAGAGAAGATTAAGACAACTCTAGTGTATGTACTGTACATCCAGTGTACCAGAGCTCACTCGAAAATATCGAGTGACGTTTCCACTTTCCAAAACGAGGATCTTGTAGGGGTTTGATTTCGGGAAGATTTCGGGTGTTATGTGACGGTGTCGTTTACGGTAACGAAGCGTGATATGTAAACAATTGGATGCAACGAACAAACTAGATAATGGTTCAATTGTGAATGTTAAAGCGAGGAGTGTTTGTAAGGATGTGTTGTAATGAAACTGACGAAATCGTCCAAATAACGAAATTCGTACTTCTTCGTCCTTAATAATATAGTGAAGCCTGGGTTGGGTCGTGGATTAACGACCTCGACGTTTTTCTATTTTTTCGCCACTCCTCTGTAAACACCATTGCTACTTCGTCAGTCTTGTTTCTTAGGTCATCGTCTATCTTGTCCATCCACCACTTTCCGGGTCTAAAATTTGTGCCGATTGATGGATTAATACCTACCTGGCGCCGAGGACAGCTTATTGCACTCCAAACTAGGACAGATGGAGTGTGTAATTTGTGGTATATCTGTTGCTAAATAACTAGCAATCCTGTAATAATAAATGTCGTAACTATATTAACAATTCTTGGATTTAAGCTCTCAGGCACTAGACTACTGTACGAAATTATTCCACTCGAAATTTAACGGACCTACGACATTCTAAACTATAAATTCCGAAATAAACGATCTTACAATGGAAGAATCGTCTTTATTGTTTCTGTAATAATAGTATCAAAACAATTATTAAAATAATTATTAAATTTTCAAGTGAACTATATGAATTATTAATTTTGTTTTTCATTTTAAAAATACTATATTTCTATATTGTATTTGAATAGTTTGTTATTAGTTTGTCTTCATACAGTTTGAAATACCTGTGTGTAGCTTATATAACAATGTTTTGTGTGGTAAGCCAGATAAAACATGAAAGGAAAGAAGGGAAAAACCGCTGATATAGTTGAATCTAAAAAGGGTATCATTAATATGGATGGGTGAAAATAAAGCATAAGTGTGCTTAAAAGCACTCATATTATTTCAAATTTCAGAAAGAAACTTTTATAACATTTACATGATAATGCTATTTATATTGTACAGCAGTGGTCCCCAACCCTCGGGCCGCGGACCGGTACCGGTCCGTGGATCAAATGGTACCCCCAAGGAACATTAAATTATTTCCATTTTATTTATTATGGTGTATTTGTCTCGGGTTTGTGCGACTTTTAATAGATGACGGAACAACGGAATAAACTGGACATAAGAAACACACTTCGAGTGTCATTGTCTTCTATTACCCCGGGATGGAACTGTCTCGTTGCAAAGAAACAAGCTCAGAGTTCTCATTGATTTAGCGTTCTAGTGATTTAAAATGTTAAATCACATTATATCCATTTTTTGGTGTAATTGTATTTTATTTTGAAGGCATGTATAAATACAGTTAAATTAAAATTATTAAATTAAATCAATCTAAAATATGAACAATCAACGTCCCCCCTCAGTGGGCCGCGGTAAAGTTATCAAACATTGACCGGTCCGCGGCGATAAAAAGGTTNACAGATAATGAGATGGAGAATATATTACTAATGAAAGATATATATATATATATATATTTCATTACACTAAAGAAAAGTATTGAAAGAGAATGTTTTGTCTAGCTAGCTCTTAAATTAAGTCCAAAACTTTTCAAAAATAGCACAAATATAGGCCTACGTAAATAACATGAAAGTCTTCCATATGATCCTTTTTTTTTTTTTTTTTTTTTTTTGCATCTATGCTGAATTTATGTACTGTACTTACACAATACACACGCAGTCTTACGAGATCCCTTAGGTTGTGGCTTTTATATTAAAAAAAGTTCCACAAATCCTTGATCTAATACATACGAGATAGGAATTAGAATATTTTTAAAAGAAAAATTGAAAGTTACGACAAATATTAGGATAGAAACTGATGATGATTATTTATTTTGATACATCTCAATGTAAAAAATAAAAACTGATGCAGAAAAACAGATTGCCTGTGGATGTCACAAAAATATGCAACTGTCAATCATGACGCATAAACGTACCGATAACGCCGTTGCTGTCTTTCATCAGTAACTGTGAAAAAAAACCGATTACAGTTTCTTTTCTAAAGTTTTCCTCATTATTGATATTAATCAACACAACATATTCTACAACAGTTACATGGAAAAGTTTGAACGATTTATTTGAATCTACGAAAACATTAAATATTTTTTTGAATTAATTTTTGTTTATTTATTTATATAGTCTGAATACAGTATTCGTCATTGTAAATTATTTTATACAAGAAAAATTAGAAAAAAATTAAAATAAGCAAATTTTCATATTTTATTAATATTTTATTAATATTTTATTGTTTCAGATGTAAGTCACATCTGAAACAATAAAATATTTTGTTTTTTTTATTAAATAGTATTCACAACCAACATAAAACTTATACATTTTTTGCTCTAGATCATGTTTTCAACACTCTCTTCATTGCAGAAGAAGCAAAAGTAAACTTTTTATTAAGAGAAACGATGACATCTTATGTAATAGTTTAAAATAGATTTTAATTGTTTGTATAATCATAAAATGACACATAATTGCTGTCACGCATCTGTGAGGGCGGATTCTGATGAAAATGAATGTGTCATATAACTTATATTCAATAAGCTGATAACGAACATGCTAAACATAAATATTCAATTCGTACCAGTACAGTTTAAGTAACATGTCAACTATAAGAAAAATATTTATATCGATTTAATCTTTATAATAATGGCAATAAGTAGAAGAAATATTGTAATAAACATGTACAATAAACTCACTTTAAAAAAAAAGAAAACATTAAAATATAGAACAAATTTGCATTGTTAGATTATTATCAGCTATATAAATTAGTCAAAAATTTACATCAATCTTACCTGAATTTTTAAAATGTTAATTTATATCAATACTAAGTAAACAGAACGTTTAATTAATTAAATATTTTAAACTCTTTTTTTAAAACAAATTATACAAACACTATTAGATATTTTTATAAGTTTAACTTAATTATTTTACTTTTAAAATTGATCTGTAGAAAAACTAAAATGTTATAAAAATTATTTTTGCATAAGCAATAAAGAGATAAAATCAAAAGTTATTTAATATTATATGAAAGTTTGCCTTTGTTTCATCTTAAATAATAAATATTATTTTTATAATTTTATCTCAACATCTAGTTAAGTATTCTTTAAATATATTAATTAAAAACAAAATAAATTATCGTTACAAAATATCAAAATAATGAACAATCAAATATCATATTGAAAACATTTATTTAATTTAGTATCTGATAAATATCAGATTCTAAGATAAATTTTACAAGTACACATTATTCTATTCTATTCATTATTATTATTCTCACTTTATTAAATTTATAAAAGCATGCGTAATTCGGAAATAAATACAAATAGAATTATTTTTATTCAATAATATTTTTCTATCTCAGTATCTCTTACTGAAAATTTTCTAAGGAACCTAAATTCTTCCTCTAAAATCTTTTACAAGCAGCTCATTAACGTTGATAAAGGAAGTCAAGCAGTTTTACCACTACAATATATAATAATACTAAACAAACTTGTCCTCGAAATGACAAATTTTATTGACATTTTTTTTTGTAAATAACTTTTTTATGAATAGATCAAATAAAAATTTTATTTTATAAAGTAAATAAATAAATCATGAAAATACTCACTATTGAAAAATGTTCTGTTTAACTAATTTATAGTTAGAATAATATTTTATTATTAATAATTAAAAGTTATGTGCAAAAAAATTCGATAATTCATAAATGTCTTTATAAATTTGTCAAGTGTTGTAAAAAAATTATAAATTCAAAGTTTTAAAAAAGTTTTATTTTAAATTATACTTTTTAAATATATAGATAGTTATTTTATTAATAAAATACTATATAATTATCAGATATTAAAATAAAAAAGTTTCTTCTATTCAATGATTTTAATAATATGTATTGTACTTTGTAGAGGGGGTGTAATATTATAGATCTTTATTTGTTAGAAGTAAACTTTTAATTATTATTAAAACAAGTTAGTAAAGTATAATTATTAAATATTCCTACTTTTAATCTTGTCTTAACTCTTAAAATATACTTTATTTTTCGGTACTATCTGTTGACGTACCACAGTGACTGACTGGATTAAATCACTTCAGTATAGATAGTGGGTCCTCGCCTCACCAACGGGCTCACCGCGTGAAGTTTTCCGGGTTTTATTCGCGTGTCTAGCATCTAAATCTTAATAAACTCAAATAATGAAATATATAGAAATTACAAGGTATAAAAAGGCAAAAAAGAAAATTTATAATGTGTAAAATATGTAGAGCGTAAAAATTGTAGTTACATTTACAGTATATTTCAACAACAACATAGCAATTTTCGATGTCATTGTTATTATATTTTTCCCTCAATTGCATATTGCATATTTTTGTGTTCTATTTACTTGTACATTTTACTTATAAAACCCTAAATAAATTTCAAACTATATACTGTGTACTTTTAATAAATAGGATTTAAAATTAATACATAAACACTTTGGAGAATCTGCTATATTTTAACAAAAAATTGCGTTATTACTCATAACAAAAATTATGTTTAAAACTCATCATTAAATACAGCGATTAATTCTAAAACTGTTTAATAAATTTTAAAGTGTATATAAATGAGATATTTTTAATAATTTATATCTTTGATACGACCCTTGTATAGTGTTTAAACAGTAATTAGTAACAAAGATAATATAATATTTATATTAAAATATTTTATTGAGATAGATTAGCGTTGCCTTTATGCTTATAATTCTAATGAATATATTTTATCCGCGGTTAAGAAAATATAATATAAACATTATTTTTTCAATTTTTTTTTAAATTTAGCTCTTTAATTTTTGTCTATTTGTTTTTTCCTTGAAATTTAACTGTCTATGGCATAACTCACCTGCCATAGACAGTTAAACAATAATTTAACGGTTTTTGCTCTGTGGAGAAACATTTAAAAGTTATTATTACGATAAAATGCTATTATACTTTTAAAAATTCATTAAATCCTTATTTTAGTGGTGCCTTGCCCTGCGTACCATACTTTTCCTGTTAGCAATAGTTTATCTAACTCCGTTTGAGGAAACATTTGAATTGAAAAACGTGATTTCCGGTGGAAACCGAAAGTTCGTATTCAGTTAATCCAGGCCTTCTGCTCTAACTCCGTTCTCCAGATTAAAGAACAGAGACGGACAGATGACAGTTGGAGTTTATAAATCTACATTTTTTTTTTTTTTCAAATCGAATAGGAAAATTACATAATACGGTTACCAGAGGTTACCAGCGAGCAGCTTAAGTAAAGAATTTTTTAAAATGTGTTAGATTGGTCACCCTTATGTAAGATATCCTTTCTAGTTATATAAATCAAGTACTAAAATATGATATAATAGAAGGATTACAAGTGCGGAATAATCTAATAATCTTAATGTTTGTTCTTATCCCGGGCATACCTGCTAGTTATATAATATAATAAATTAGTAAAATAATTATAAAAATATCTCAAATAGATAAATTATATCTCAAAGTTTAATTGCTTCATTGTGAAGTTATAATTTATTTATATTTAACATTGTTGGAATAAAGTTCACAACTATTTTATTTACGAAGAACATTTTTTTTTTTTAAAATAAGACGAGCGGCTTTCTTGTTTACCATAAAATTAGATTAAAGGAATCATCCGTCAGTTCTTTACCCTAAAGTTGAAATTATTGATAATTAGAGAATTCCTACATTCTTATGAAACAGTTTAAACACAACATTCGTGCTTTTCAATGAAAATATCTTTAAAAATACTATATACTTACCTCTGTGTTGACAAAGTTCCACAGAGAAGATTAAGACAACTCTAGTGTATGTACTGTACATCCAGTGTACCAGAGCTCACTCGAAAATATCGAGTGACGTTTCCACTTTCCAAAACGAGGATCTTGTAGGGGTTTGATTTCGGGAAGATTTCGGGTGTTATGTGACGGTGTCGTTTACGGTAACGAAGCGTGATATGTAAACAATTGGATGCAACGAACAAACTAGATAATGGTTCAATTGTGAATGTTAAAGCGAGGAGTGTTTGTAAGGATGTGTTGTAATGAAACTGACGAAATCGTCCAAATAACGAAATTCGTACTTCTTCGTCCTTAATAATATAGTGAAGCCTGGGTTGGGTCGTGGATTAACGACCTCGACGTTTTTCTATTTTTTCGCCACTCCTCTGTAAACACCATTGCTACTTCGTCAGTCTTGTTTCTTAGGTCATCGTCTATCTTGTCCATCCACCACTTTCCGGGTCTAAAATTTGTGCCGATTGATGGATTAATACCTACCTGGCGCCGAGGACAGCTTATTGCACTCCAAACTAGGACAGATGGAGTGTGTAATTTGTGGTATATCTGTTGCTAAATAACTAGCAATCCTGTAATAATAAATGTCGTAACTATATTAACAATTCTTGGATTTAAGCTCTCAGGCACTAGACTACTGTACGAAATTATTCCACTCGAAATTTAACGGACCTACGACATTCTAAACTATAAATTCCGAAATAAACGATCTTACAATGGAAGAATCGTCTTTATTGTTTCTGTAATAATAGTATCAAAACAATTATTAAAATAATTATTAAATTTTCAAGTGAACTATATGAATTATTAATTTTGTTTTTCATTTTAAAAATACTATATTTCTATATTGTATTTGAATAGTTTGTTATTAGTTTGTCTTCATACAGTTTGAAATACCTGTGTGTAGCTTATATAACAATGTTTTGTGTGGTAAGCCAGATAAAACATGAAAGGAAAGAAGGGAAAAACCGCTGATATAGTTGAATCTAAAAAGGGTATCATTAATATGGATGGGTGAAAATAAAGCATAAGTGTGCTTAAAAGCACTCATATTATTTCAAATTTCAGAAAGAAACTTTTATAACATTTACATGATAATGCTATTTATATTGTACAGCAGTGGTCCCCAACCCTCGGGCCGCGGACCGGTACCGGTCCGTGGATCAAATGGTACCCCCAAGGAACATTAAATTATTTCCATTTTATTTATTATGGTGTATTTGTCTCGGGTTTGTGCGACTTTTAATAGATGACGGAACAACGGAATAAACTGGACATAAGAAACACACTTCGAGTGTCATTGTCTTCTATTACCCCGGGATGGAACTGTCTCGTTGCAAAGAAACAAGCTCAGAGTTCTCATTGATTTAGCGTTCTAGTGATTTAAAATGTTAAATCACATTATATCCATTTTTTGGTGTAATTGTATTTTATTTTGAAGGCATGTATAAATACAGTTAAATTAAAATTATTAAATTAAATCAATCTAAAATATGAACAATCAACGTCCCCCCTCAGTGGGCCGCGGTAAAGTTATCAAACATTGACCGGTCCGCGGCGATAAAAAAGGTTGGGGACCGCTGTTGTACAGGATCTTATTTTATTTATACTATGTTATCATTATGGACAACACCGAGAGATTTACATTAAATTTTACGATTCTACGTAATAAGACCCACAGAAATATCGTTTGGATAGCTTTTTTTATGGGTCACTAATAAATATAATAAATTGATGCACAAAATCTTTTCAGCCGAAATTTTTTAGCTGGCAGTCCGAATTTTTTTCCGACCGATTCGAGTTAACTAGGTTCCACTAAAGTGATAAATTAACTTATAAAATTTAAAAAATTGTCTAGAGGCAAATATGTATTTTCTTAATTAAATCTTTCTTATTTCGCCATTAAGTATAAATTCGTTAGCAAAATCAGTTCTAGAAAATATTTAATTTTTATTGATTTTTACTCTTCCTAAAGAAAAAATATACGGTATATAGAAGATATTGTAAAATATATTATCCTGCATATAATTTAATACTTGATATTAATAAATACATATGTATAAACAAATTTACCAAGTATCTAGATCTACAAGTTCTATCTATATACCTTTATCACACGTATCTCAACTGTATGAAATAAACACAAGTAAAAAAGATAAATATGAAAGATCTAAACGTTATAACTAAGCTAAAGCAACATATTATTGAAAATTATTAACATTATTACATATATAAATAATGTATAATGGAAAAATTGAAGTAACTTTGGAGTTGATATAGCAAGACTTACAGAGTATCCTATATTTTATTAGTTATATTTTGGAGAACTAAAACAATTTTATTCAACCAAAATGACTTATTTTACACAAAATGATTTATCTGAAATCTTAAGGTTCAATATAACTGTAATAAAATTATTTCCTTGGGCATAAGTCAGTTGGAAATTTTCAAAAGTTTTCTATTTCTGTCGATGTTTTGTGAATTGTTAAAATTTCAATGAATGCCAACGGACTAAAGTGTAGTTTAAATAGGTGTTATTTAAAGATTTATCATTGCTATATTAATCATTATATAAAATCGATATTTACATCGTGTTCATTTTTTTTAATTCCTGATTAAAACATAATGTATTCCGAAATTTCTATTTCATAATTTAAATACAGATGCAAAATTTTCAAATCCTGAAACTAACTTTCATGAAAATTCATAAAATTTACACAATTTTTAAGTTAGTAACGTACAATATTTTTTATTTTCACATTTTTTCTATATTTTCTTACATGCATTATTATTTTTTTTTTTTTACATTCATATACACCGATAATCGAAGGCTGCGATAACACATGGCAACTTGTTTTTAAACTTCATATTTTATATAATTTTAATCGGAAGCATGACCGCACGTTGGTGTACCAGGTTCACCCCAAATCGTGTAAGTAGCAGGAAGCTTTTCACAGTAGCATGAAAATCGATAACAGTAGCCAAATTTGCCACCGTTGGTTAAACACAAATTATTGCAATAAGTATTTTTTCCAAGGTTCCAACAACGATATCTGCAATAATCTTCATTTATCAGATAACCATCTTTGGCTTGTACACCTAGGAAACGAAAACAAGTTATTCTCGAATTTAATATTTATATAATATAATGAATATTTACCGATTAATAAAACTGTCAAAACAACTATTGTTGCGGTCTTCATCTTGAATCGCTTCTAAAGAACTTATGTGTAAGACATCCTCAAGTCGTTAATATATAGTAATTTCAAATTAAGGAACATGCGCAATGAAAGGAATGCTACGTGATTTAATACATGGGGTCAGTATATGTTGTTCACTGCCTATAAGTATTTGTACACATGATTTAATTTAGAACAGATAAAATAAATTGCGTCATACCCTCATCGATTTGTCAAGCATCTACCTATTAGTATCTATTTCTAATTTGTTAATAGAGATACTGTATTTGAATATTATGTAATACAAGATGTGGTAAAGATTTTTTTTACAATTTCTCATGTTAATAATCACAAAAATTACATTAAATTTAAATTTTAAGAATGACTAAATCATGAACAAAATTGTGACAAGATCAACAGATTAAGATAATATTGGTTTTTGATAATTATTAAGAGATGAACTACAAGGTGATCGAAAAGTCATTGTGCCTCTAAATTAAAAACAATGCTGCATAGATGCCCAGCGTTTTTTTACTTTTTTTTATCATTCTGTAGTAACTGATAGTAGGCCTAACTGATGTTTCATTTTTTACATTTTTAAAATATTCTCATGGAGATGGTACTGTGCATACATGATAGAGCTTCGGTTACTTCTGATTATATTTGCTTATTAACTTTATGTTTAGTTTAATAACCAGCTGTAAACTATATATTAGTTCAACTGATTACTAATTAATTTGGCTAATTAATTTGAATACTTTCAGCTACAGTAATATTATTTATTTATTATTAATTCCTTTTATTAGATTAAAAAATATGTATTTTTATTCCTGGAAAAAAATTTTAAACGATCTGCGATTATTTTTTTTCATTTTCATACATTTCCGTTATATTCATATTTTATTTTTTATGGATATTTTTATAAATAAATTTTTTAAACGATTCTTTATAAGTTAAAGCAAAGTTTAAAATATTATGATTTTCATTGACTTGGATAGCTTTATAATTGTTCAATTTTAAATATATTGAAATTTCTACGAATAGACTCATAAAAAAAATAAAAAATTACATTTATTGTATAGGCAAGTGTAATATGTTATCAAAATTTTTTCAATATAAAAATATAATAAGAAATAATAATAAATGTTATTTCTTAATGTCACACGATCACGTTTATTTTTCCATTAAAATATCATTTGTTAAAAATATATTAATATATTCTGAGACAAGAATATTTTCTATAGATGTATCGTTCTTAATTTTTTTTTTAAATGTACAGTGTAATGTAATATAATAATATAACATACTATCATAAATTTTGTAAAGATTCTTCACGAATCGTATATTAAGGATCATATTATTATAGTAGTATTGTTTCCCTTAAAACGAATTTGTGATATTAACCAGATGTTTTTTAGGTAAGTAAATTACATAAATAAGTGTGAGTAAAAACTGCTCATAAAATCTAAAAGACACGGGCGAATTCTCTGTGCTTTTGCTTAGCATGTGCCTCATGCTTAAGAGAAAGTTTTGACTGTCAATATACTTTTTATATGAGAACAAATATGCCAGTAATGATTCATTCTAACTTGTTATATCGTCTGTGTGTGCTTTTAGATTGACAGCTAGCGGCTAGCCGTTTTAAGTCAGTGCGATGTTGCGGGAACTCGATCGCTCGCTCGTGTGGAGGTTTGCCCCAGCAAGCGAGCGCGCGTGACGTCATTCGAAGCATTTAGCACGGCCAGATTGTACCGAAAGCTTGCGGTACCCAATCAGCATACATGTATTGTGTACAGAGGCGGATCTACATAGGGACTAATAGGGTTTAACTCCTGGGCCCCCAGTGTCAAGAGCCACAAAAATTGAATTATTATCATAAAGTTTTAATACTTTTTAATTATAACATGTTTCATGTGTAGATATAATGGGCTTTATAATAGTCCATACTTTTTATTCACACGAAATAACGTTTCTTACTATTGTTTAGTGCTAGAGATATGGCTATTATTTTTATTATAACTTTCACATGCTCAAAAATTTTGGTCAGGACTCTGCTAAAAGATTAAATTAACTAATGGGAAAAATGAAGATAAATGTATAATAAAAGTAAAAATTTTGTCATATTGAAACAACAAATGCATATATAGTATGTGTAAGGACATAAATTTAATACAGATCGAAGAGAACTTTTTGGCTCAAAATACAAATCTAAATCTATTACTAAGAATAAATGACACAAAAACATTAGTTTATTCTCTGGCATATTTATTATCTTTTCTTTCATTTTTAATATTTAAAAAAAATGGTATCGGTTTTATTTTATAGGCTAAGTGTAATGTATTATATACATATACGTATATTTATTTATTTATTTAAGGTGAATGTTATATATATATAATAGTAACTTATACAATATATGTGCTATTATTTATAATATATATAGGCCTATATAATAAATATTATATATGTTAAGTGTAACATAATATATTAACTTTTCAGCCGATAAAATAAATTTTTATAGAATATAAATATTTTTAGTCTAGAAAATAAATTCTTGCCAACAGGAAGCAGGAAATACGAGACAAAAGATGATCTTTTTTCAGGCATTTTCTTTGGCTTGAAAATGTCATTTATTTCTCAGTATCCTAATAGATTCAAATTTACATTTTGGAGCATTTTGAGACAGAAAGAAATATAAGCTATTTACAATTTGCCATACACGATTAGAAAAATTCTTAAATTATAATTCATTGATGGAAAAATTTAATAACAGTTTATAATTTTTATTTACAATATTATTAAAACAAGTTTTATTTGTCAACTATTTAAATATCATTTTAATATCATGAAATTTAATCAAAATTTCTATCTTCGATTTTTCATTTTAATATATTGATACTTTTTACGCTTTAAAACGAAAATTAAATAAAAAATTAAAATTTAGTAATGATAATAATAATGAGATTTCGAAATATTAAATAGAATTAATGGATATAATTCTACGTGACTCAAGATAAAGGTTGCTGTTTGCTATCTGTGAGTACTGTACATCACTTAAATCTATCTATTTGTAGACTGTAAACATGAAGTAATCCTGTTGGATATTATTGCATCATATTTATCCATGATTTGGGAAATAAATATAGAAATGAATGTTGTGATTGTTTATTTCATTTGTTAAAATGTTTTCCACTAAGATAACACAATTTTTGAGTTCATTTTTTATGCTTAAATCAGATTATTTAATATTTTATCTGAGTAATACCATTTTTCATTATGTATATTTTCTTATTTAAAATTTAAAAATATATTCGTAACAAAAGCATATGTGTTGAGAACTTTTAAATATATTTATTCGTTTGAAATATTTTAACCACAATGATATTATTTTAAAATTTCATAAAGAATTAATCCGAACTACCTTAAAAAATAGTTATTTTATTTTTAATTATTTGTTTATTTAATACAAAAAATTATTTTAATGAATTTTTAATTTTCTTTTCAATGTAAATCAATTTATTAAGAACATGTTTATTATAAAAGTATTAACATGTTTAAGTACT
Organism: Centruroides sculpturatus; assembly: GCF_000671375.1. Classification (NCBI taxonomy): domain Eukaryota; kingdom Metazoa; phylum Arthropoda; class Arachnida; order Scorpiones; family Buthidae; genus Centruroides; species Centruroides sculpturatus. The sequence continues at coordinate 34,224 of NW_019384488.1, forward strand.
TGTTAATTTATTTAATTAACAGTTGTATAATGAATTTAACCATTTATATGTTTAATATATATATATTTAATAATTTATTTGTAAAATTTACAAAACTATAATAAGTCTTGCGTATAAGTAAAAGCAAATTTAGTAGCACCCCGCCATATGATCGATACGTTTCATGACCTCTCCCGAAAGCAGAAATTCGCGTAATATATTCCATTAATTATTAAATATTTCCTATATTAACATACCAATCGCGTACTTTTGAATATAAACAAGGCAAACGAAGACTGTATTATAAATAGCATAATACCGTAAATAATCAACCATCTTTAAATATGTAAATATAGTTTATCGGACCATCCGTAATGCAATCGTCGTGAACGTGTTAACAAAAGGTCCTTATTAATTATTCAAATATTTTTCATTTTTGATTTAGCCTCTTCTTTTTGGTTCTGGATCAGCTATCGTCAGAGCTACCATCATTACCCTGGCGTTTTGGAACTATGTTGCAAAGTGATTAGCATAAATTATACAAGGACAGGATGTGTTATAAGGGAGCGAGAAATCCGGACAAAGTGTTTAGTGCAAAACGAAGAAAGGAATTACAGTAACGCTTTTCCAGAACGATAATGAGAATTACTGATCGAGATCTACGATACTTTATGCACCTTAAAATTGGCGTGGATTTATCTATAAATTAAAAATTACTTCACGTATTTTCCTTTTTTTCCGATTACCAATAGCGTAAACTTCAAACCGCGTGTGGCAAGTCCGCGTATGGCGGAGTTCTACTGTGTAATTGTTTATTAAATTAATATCATTTCAATTTGTAATATAAGACTATTTAATAAATTTATTTTATTAATGTTAATGTGCAAGAAATAGAATATACAATTCTTAAATTTTTAATAATAAATTTATTAATTTAGTTTATTTAGTTTGACTCATTTTAAAAACAATCAGATGTGCTATTAAGTTTACTTCCGAACATTCCAAAGGTTGTGCTAAAGTTTTCGATTTTATGTTTTTCAAAACAGAAGTTATAAAAACAGATAAAATTGTTTTATCTCGCATCCTTGACAATCCTCTTAAATTATTTTTAGATTATTTGTTTTTGATTCTGACAACTTTTGTTACTTGTTTTGTCTACCATTATTTTTATTAAAATTATTTCTATATTCTCAATTATTATTATTATTGAAATTATTTCATAATATATCTCCTTATAGTTAATGGCTTTAGAAAGAATGGTTTTAAATTTTGTACTAACTGTAATCATTTGCACCAAATCATAAATAATTTTGTATTAATACTTTTAAATTCGTCGATATTTAGAGAAATTGAATTTTCTTTCTCACTCTTTGATACGTTTCTCTAAGAATTCGATTGCAGACATGTAAGTTAAGATTTTGATACAAAACACTAGTAATAATAGATAATAGATTAAACAGCTATTTCAATTTTTTTTATATTATTATTATTAGAGGCAGAATGCAAACTACTAAATAACGTCTAAGAATTCTGTTGCACATATGCGCAAGTACTGTACGAGAGTTGATTTATTTGCTGTGATTATAGTGTCGTAACTTACTAATTTTAAAATAAAACGAACGCATGATGATCACAATCCTTCGATGTATTCTCCACCTTTGTGCGCAATTCGCTGTCAAACTACTGGGAGGCGACGAATACCGTCAGCAGCGTCAATTTTAGCCAGTATCTGGAGATGTTGCCTCTAAAAAGTTCTTTCACTTTCGGTAAAAGTCTACACGTGGACTCGTATTAGGTGAGTATGATAAATGTTTTAGTATCTCCACTGTCATCTGGTAAAGAGAATTGGATGTTATTGCACTATTGCAGTCTCTATGGCCTTTTGCGATAAATTGTTGAACGAAAATAATGTTCAAGAAAGTTGTAGTAAAATGTAATGTTAATTGTCTATCTTTGCAATACGCAACGAGACAAGAAAACTCTTTGGAGGTCGTATGCGATGATAACATTTTCAATTTAGTCAATTCTTACCGCAGTTTCTTGGTGCATGGGAATGAGTGGCGAACGCATTCGTTCGATTAATTTTTTAGCTCCGATTCGCAGGACTTGGTCCAAGTTTCATCAATTGTAATAATCCAATAAAGGAAAAAAATCTTTCTTCACACTACAATTTAGATAAACTCAAGTAGTTTCCATTATTTGTCACTTCTGCACATCATTCAGAGCATGAATCATCTTATAGCAGTTTTGCACATTCCCAGCTTCTACGTCAAGATGTGGTAAACACTGGAAACTGTAATGACTACTTTGTCGTTCATTCCTTAGCAAGTCTAACGACATTTATTTTCCAATAATCTCAAAACTGCTTTTACATGTTGTTTGTCTGTTGCAGTGATTGGATGGCTGCCCGACATGCATAATCTCTGTGTTCTTCCGTCCACGGCACCGTACGATATGACAGAGCAGCATCGCCACATGCATCACGCAATCTTTATATGACACTGCTACACATTTCATCCATGTGCATCTTGAATTTTGATAAAACATCAATGTTTTTGGCAAGTAAACATTGCTTATTACAATAAAACAAACACTAAAATCTTTGAACTTTTCCTATTTCTCAAACACAAACATAATCCAAACAAAATGCATAACACATACATGAAAAGTCCAGAAAAATATTTAATGGGCATTTGGGATTTTTTGTTTCAATGTAAAGTCTATTGATTGTACACGTATATACATGAGGACTTATCACATCGGTAAACAGGTTACATTACAAAATCTTTAATAATAATTTTTTACAATCAATTTTTTTACATTTTATGACAATATATAACACACCGGACACTTAAAATGCATTTCGGATTATATAAGAGAAGCATATAGTCCGAAATGCATTTTAAGTGTTCAGTGTGTTATATATTGTCATAAAATGTAAAAAAATTGATTGTAAAAAATTATTATTAAAGATTTTGTAATGTAACCTGTTTACCGGTGTGATAAGCCCTCATGTATATACGTGTATAATTAATACGGACTTTGTATAAAACATCATTAAGGACTAAAAGCGATAGATTATTCAACTGAATTTTGGCAATTTGCTAGATTATGAGCAATTTTTAATGATTTACCAGTTTGAAAAAATACTCCTATATTTATGTGATGTTTCATTGTTCTGAAATATTTCAAATTCTAAGAAAATTGTAAGTTATATTCAATACAGTATTATATACAGGTCAGAATTTTTACAAGAAACAATAAAATACTTATTGTGACAATAGCTGAAACTTTCTTTCGGGTAATGTATGATTAAATCTGTTTCTCCACATTACGCTACTTATAAAAATGTTGATCAGTAATGGGCTCAGCCAGCATGTATAAAAAATCCATCAGCAACGAGTTGCTTAACAACATTTAAAATTGCGTGTGGTGACAAATTAATCATAAAAAACTTTTTATGATTAATTTTATTTAAAAACTTTTAATTATATTAATTATTACGAAATGACAAAAAGTTTAATTTCGACGGTAGGGATGAGTTTTATTAAAAATTGTAAATGCTAATAATAAGTAAAATTTCCATTAAATACTCGATATATGGCAGACGATCCTTCTCTATTTCCACACCCTCTCGATTTTTACCACAAAAATCTCATAGCATCAATCCCCTAATTCACAAAATTTCAGAAATTTGTCCAGTAGTTTTACTATTACAATTGAATGCCTTCAAATTAAAAATTTTATATTTAACATCGAAAAGAAATGGCACACTGATATACATAGAGTTATATTATCTCTTTATAATATATTTTGTATCGCGGAAATATTAATTGATATATAAAAAAATCTATCAAGGTTCATATTAATATTAATTATATAGTTCATATGTAGCAATTTTGTAACATTAATTAAATAATATAACTATATTAAAAATTAACCAAAACATTGCAAACTATGTTTCGCTATATCTGCCTAAAATAATTTTCAGGTAACTGATTATAAGAATTTATTCCGTGGAATATTTTTACTAATGCATTTAATAACCTAATTCGACTTTTAAAAAAGAAAATTATGAGTATATAGAACGATACAATGGGCACACGTGTTGTCTGGTAAAACGAATGAAACGGACTATGTCATTGGATTGTTTATCCAGTTGTATTGAAGCCGCTTTATCAGGCAATGCGCCAAATTATATGATAACATTCTCTCTATGTTCAGGTTTATAAGAATGCAGTATTTCTAATAACTTCAAATAATTTCTTTATAACGTTTATAATCTATGATCTGTATACTAACTGTAATCATTTGCACCAAATCATAAATAATTTTGTATTAATACTTTTAAATTCGTCGATATTTAGAGAAATTGAATTTTCTTTCTCACTCTTTGATACGTTTCTCTAAGAATTCGATTGCAGACATGTAAGTTAAGATTTTGATACAAAACACTAGTAATAATAGATAATAGATTAAACAGCTATTTCAATTTTTTTTATATTATTATTATTAGAGGCAGAATGCAAACTACTAAATAACGTCTAAGAATTCTGTTGCACATATGCGCAAGTACTGTACGAGAGTTGATTTATTTGCTGTGATTATAGTGTCGTAACTTACTAATTTTAAAATAAAACGAACGCATGATGATCACAATCCTTCGATGTATTCTCCACCTTTGTGCGCAATTCGCTGTCAAACTACTGGGAGGCGACGAATACCGTCAGCAGCGTCAATTTTAGCCAGTATCTGGAGATGTTGCCTCTAAAAAGTTCTTTCACTTTCGGTAAAAGTCTACACGTGGACTCGTATTAGGTGAGTATGATAAATGTTTTAGTATCTCCACTGTCATCTGGTAAAGAGAATTGGATGTTATTGCACTATTGCAGTCTCTATGGCCTTTTGCGATAAATTGTTGAACGAAAATAATGTTCAAGAAAGTTGTAGTAAAATGTAATGTTAATTGTCTATCTTTGCAATACGCAACGAGACAAGAAAACTCTTTGGAGGTCGTATGCGATGATAACATTTTCAATTTAGTCAATTCTTACCGCAGTTTCTTGGTGCATGGGAATGAGTGGCGAACGCATTCGTTCGATTAATTTTTTAGCTCCGATTCGCAGGACTTGGTCCAAGTTTCATCAATTGTAATAATCCAATAAAGGAAAAAAATCTTTCTTCACACTACAATTTAGATAAACTCAAGTAGTTTCCATTATTTGTCACTTCTGCACATCATTCAGAGCATGAATCATCTTATAGCAGTTTTGCACATTCCCAGCTTCTACGTCAAGATGTGGTAAACACTGGAAACTGTAATGACTACTTTGTCGTTCATTCCTTAGCAAGTCTAACGACATTTATTTTCCAATAATCTCAAAACTGCTTTTACATGTTGTTTGTCTGTTGCAGTGATTGGATGGCTGCCCGACATGCATAATCTCTGTGTTCTTCCGTCCACGGCACCGTACGATATGACAGAGCAGCATCGCCACATGCATCACGCAATCTTTATATGACACTGCTACACATTTCATCCATGTGCATCTTGAATTTTGATAAAACATCAATGTTTTTGGCAAGTAAACATTGCTTATTACAATAAAACAAACACTAAAATCTTTGAACTTTTCCTATTTCTCAAACACAAACATAATCCAAACAAAATGCATAACACATACATGAAAAGTCCAGAAAAATATTTAATGGGCATTTGGGATTTTTTGTTTCAATGTAAAGTCTATTGATTGTACACGTATATACATGAGGACTTATCACATCGGTAAACAGGTTACATTACAAAATCTTTAATAATAATTTTTTACAATCAATTTTTTTACATTTTATGACAATATATAACACACCGGACACTTAAAATGCATTTCGGATTATATAAGAGAAGCATATAGTCCGAAATGCATTTTAAGTGTTCAGTGTGTTATATATTGTCATAAAATGTAAAAAAATTGATTGTAAAAAATTATTATTAAAGATTTTGTAATGTAACCTGTTTACCGATGTGATAAGTCCTCATGTATATACGTGTACAATCAATAGACNAAACCAAATAAAATTACAAAGCATAAACATGTGAATTTTCATTCTTTTGCCTCTATGTCCTTACCGCATTAAACTTTTTATTATATCATTGTCTATGTTGGATTTAGTACATTAATAAAACTTATTATACTAGTGTTGTTTCAGTAATTTTCACTAATTATAAATTTATTTTATTTACGTTATAATTATTTATATTAGTTTATTAGTTTATTAATATTTAATATAAAAGTCTTATATTCGTATAAATGAATTTAAAAATTAATTAACAAGTTAATAATTAATTAACTAAATTTAAATTAATTAATTAAATATTAATTAATGAAGTTTTAATAAAAAGCATATAGGCTTTATGAGTGGCCTCACATTCCTACTTTCATGTGATTATAAACATGCATCACGTTTATACTTACATCCATATTTATTAACAGAAATCTAAGCGTGTGATTAAGAAAGTAGTCTAATTCAAAATTAGGAAAAATATGAATTAATTTCACAAACTACAGTATTGTAAAATTTTCTAATTACATAAAAAAAGAAAAAAACTATTTCTGAAAAATAAATATATTTGTATTTTCTTTTTATAATCATAAAAAATATTTTAACTTTTACAAACTAAAAGTGAAAATATTTCAGTTACACCATTTTGATAATCATGAATCTTACTAATTTAGTACCTGTTACAACCAAAATGGTCAATAGAGCTAAAAGCATTAAAATATTATTTGACGTTTTACCTCCAAGAAAAATTAACGTTTTTAATCGATAAGAAATATATTTTGATATCGCAGCTTTTTTTATTTAAATTGAATGCATTAAAACCAAAAAGTTGAAAATTGTTTTAAATATATTTAAATATTACACGACCACCGATTGAGATCTTATGACTCTCAGTAACGGCTAACTCAATGCATTGAAAAGCAATGTTCTAAACAACACTTATCTCAGAGATTTTTACAATATATTACAAAATTTCAGATAAACTGTATCCAGATAAATAAATATTTTAAGACTATAATCAACTTGTGATAATAGTTTTAATAAAATTGGCAACAGCTCTTGCTCGACCTTCCCGGCACTGTAACAAGTAGTTAAAGAGACCTTAGGGAAGTCTAATTTTCAGTCATTCTATGATACAAAATTTAAGTAATAAAAGAAGCTTAAAAGAAGTAATTTTGATGAATTATGATAAAAATCTCTATTTAAAAATATTTAAGTTTAAAAAACAATATGATACTAACTCGAAACGTAAAATTGTGTGCGGCATCATCTTTTATAAAAATGTTATTTAAAATAACTTTTATATTATTAATTATCATAAAAAATCAAAACAGAGTTAATTTTAAGGGTAGAATGAGTTTCTATTAATATTGTAAATGCCAATAACGAAGAAAATTTTTTGTTAAGTCCGACCTCATTCGAGATATAACACATAACCTATCTTAATACCCTAGAAGTTCGAGTTCGCTACTTCGAAATTTAATAGCAGTAAATCCCCTAATACACAAGTTACCTTGCCAAATATTTTTTTTATAATCTTATCCCCATCCTGAGAAATTAAATGAAATAGATGTCAACACATAAACATAAACATAACAGAATACTTATAAATTAGCCTGAATTATACGACGCTCCACGTACAATTATTGCTCGCCTTTTCAACCCCCATTTTAGCGGCAAAACTGGAACTCTGCATCATCTTACTGCCCAATCATGACACCATCGACCTCTTGTTGTTCCTTTCTTCTGGGCATATGAGCACTGGCGTGACTCAACTACTCGTCTCCATGAGTAGTTCCACATTCAATTAGTATTAATTTTCTCATTACGGCCCATAGAATGAAATGATTTGGATATTGTATTATCATATTAAACACTACCCTTCTTCCAAATTTCATCAAAATCGTGGGGACTCTTTGTGAGAGGGTCTTTTTAGGTTCGAAAAATTTTTGACGTTTTTCGATCCGTCCAGCCACGTCCCTCGCCATCCAGCCGCCCCATTGTGGGCCTAACCAAACTCATAATGGGCTTGCTAAAAGAGGCCCCTTTAGTGCCTTCAGGACGAAAAGAGTTTAAAAAAAAGAGAGATCGTTGGATGATAATTTATTAACATCCTAAAAATTCGGTTGGTGTATTAAGCAAAATATTTTAAAAATTAATGGAAATATTTTACTAATATGATTATTATTAATTATAAATATGAATAAACGACATTATTTTTATAATAATTAAATTTTGGCTATTTTCAACGAGTCAAATGACAGCATAGCAACCGGTTGTTTACTTTTTTGCTCTCTCCAAATTCAATTAAGATGTAAACACAAGAAAAATATTCAAATTTTCGTAAAATTTGCCAGGTAATTTTTACTAATTACATCTTATAATTATTAATTATTCTAAAATCAATTTTAAAATAGGCTTTAAACACGTGTTTTTAAAATAATAAAACTAATTTTTTAATCTCTAAATGATTTATTGGATAATGTAAATATACATAATTAATCTGTTAATAAGAAATTAATTATGTATAAAAACAACTAATTATTTTTTCATTTTAAATAAGCATGAAATTTATCATTTATAATACATAAGTCATTAAAACATTTTGAAATATGGAGGAAAGAGAAAAAATTTAAATATTTAAAATTGACAGGTCTATTGTATATTACAATGTTAGTGTTAAATTAGTATTGATTTTTTAACTATATTGTTTATCTACAAATAAACATATATTGCAAATGGACATCTTTCTTTTCATATATAAAAATATTTACTGTTGTTTTATTTTTTTTTTTAACTAAAACTTTTAACAAAAATAAACATAATCAAAATTTACTTGATAATTTATTGCATACTTCGTTTATACCTATCATTTTGAATGCCTATTTGATTCACTTCAGAAGCGTGTAATATTACTTTTATTTTTAAATTCTGTTTAAACATTGATTTTGTTTTTTATTATAGAGCCGTAACAAAGTTTAATAGAAGATTCTTCATACAATTTGTTAAGGTAATAAAATTTTAAATCTCAAGTGAATATTTATGAAAATAACAGTCATTATTAATAACTAACATGTGCATATTTATTATTGTTTTGAAACAACTGTATATTCTACTTTGTAAGAATTTATAGTTTTAGTTATGTTATGCTGTCCATTAATTACATGTACAGTTTTTAAGCCACTTTTGATTCCCCCTTTATTCCTAATTGTATAAATAATAATGTTTAGTATTATTATTTTAGTACTAGGTATGAAAGTTTATACATTATCCATAGAAGGAAAGGTAAAAATACATTAATGAACCATACAATTTTTGAGCCACTTTTGATCCTCTCTGTTGTATACATTGATGTTCTTTTGGCATACTCCTCCCCTTTAATTTAGTGTATGATAGTTTATGGACTTCCTTGATGTTGAAAAAAATGAATTTAAAAAGTACTGCAAATGTTTTCTTACTGATAGTTTATTCACATAAATAGTAAGTAAGCTTATAAGAACAAATTGATNGTGTAAAGATTAACCAACATTAAATTCTTTTCTTTTTTTAAAAAATTTTTTTGTAAATTGATTTTTTGTTGTTTAAATTTTGTGTAGAATTACACTGAAGAGGGGCTCATACAAGCCTGAAATGCATATGTAATTTACAATAAAGGAATACTTAACCTCAGAGCTGAAAGAAAGTCTACCGTTTGTTAACCATTCGGATTGAAGAGACATATAATAAATATGAATAAAATACTTTCCAGTGCAATAAATAACAGCCTGGAAAGTAAAATTTGAAAGATGAAAGATTTTAAAATATTGATGTGTTTTTAAGGATATTGATATAGTTATTAATATAATGTGACTAATGCAAAAATTATTTGTGATACTTAAAAATTTAACGACGATTGATATTAAACCACTTTCTCTTCGATAGCAATTGTTTTGCTATTTTAATGAGTGATACAATAACTCGGCGTGGATAACAAACATGCCATATATAATATATCAATAAAAAAGCACACATTTTACAAGAAAACTTAGTAAATTTACTACGCTTGAGTAAAAATTTACATAAACATAACAGAATACTTATAAATTAGCCTGAATTATACGACGCTCCACGTACAATTATTGCTCGCCTTTTCAATCCCCATTTTAGCGGAAAAACTGTAACTCTGCATCATCTTATTGCCCAATCATGACACCATCGACCTCTTGTTGTTCCTTTCTTCTGGGCATATGAGCACTGGCGTGACTAAACTACTCGTCTCCGTGAGTAGTTCCACATTCAATTAGTATTAATTTTCTCATTACGGCCCATAGAATGAAATGATTTGGATATTGTATTATCATATTAAACACTACCCTTCTTCCAAATTTCATCAAAATCGTGGGGACTCTTTGTGAGAGGGTCTTTTTAGGTTCGAAAAATTTTTGACGTTTTTCGATCCGTCCAGCCACGTCCCTCGCCATCCAGCCGCCCCATTGTGGGCCTAACCAAACTCATAATGGGCTTGCTAAAAGAGGCCCCTTTAGTGCCTTCAGGACGAAAAGAGTTTAAAAAAAAGAGAGATCGTTGGATGATAATTTATTAACATCCTAAAAATTCGGTTGGTGTATTAAGCAAAATATTTTAAAAATTAATGGAAATATTTTACTAATATGATTATTATTAATTATAAATATGAATAAACGACATTATTTTTATAATAATTAAATTTTGGCTATTTTCAACGAGTCAAATGACAGCATAGCAACCGGTTGTTTACTTTTTTGCTCTCTCCAAATTCAATTAAGATGTAAACACAAGAAAAATATTCAAATTTTCGTAAAATTTGCCAGGTAATTTTTACTAATTACATCTTATAATTATTAATTATTCTAAAATCAATTTTAAAATAGGCTTTAAACACGTGTTTTTAAAATAATAAAACTAATTTTTTAATCTCTAAATGATTTATTGGATAATGTAAATATACATAATTAATCTGTTAATAAGAAATTAATTATGTATAAAAACAACTAATTATTTTTTCATTTTAAATAAGCATGAAATTTATCATTTATAATACATAAGTCATTAAAACATTTTGAAATATGGAGGAAAGAGAAAAAATTTAAATATTTAAAATTGACAGGTCTATTGTATATTACAATGTTAGTGTTAAATTAGTATTGATTTTTTAACTATATTGTTTATCTACAAATAAACATATATTGCAAATGGACATCTTTCTTTTCATATATAAAAATATTTACTGTTGTTTTATTTTTTTTTTTAACTAAAACTTTTAACAAAAATAAACATAATCAAAATTTACTTGATAATTTATTGCATACTTCGTTTATACCTATCATTTTGAATGCCTATTTGATTCACTTCAGAAGCGTGTAATATTACTTTTATTTTTAAATTCTGTTTAAACATTGATTTTGTTTTTTATTATAGAGCCGTAACAAAGTTTAATAGAAGATTCTTCATACAATTTGTTAAGGTAATAAAATTTTAAATCTCAAGTGAATATTTATGAAAATAACAGTCATTATTAATAACTAACATGTGCATATTTATTATTGTTTTGAAACAACTGTATATTCTACTTTGTAAGAATTTATAGTTTTAGTTATGTTATGCTGTCCATTAATTACATGTACAGTTTTTAAGCCACTTTTGATTCCCCCTTTATTCCTAATTGTATAAATAATAATGTTTAGTATTATTATTTTAGTACTAGGTATGAAAGTTTATACATTATCCATAGAAGGAAAGGTAAAAATACATTAATGAACCATACAATTTTTGAGCCACTTTTGATCCTCTCTGTTGTATACATTGATGTTCTTTTGGCATACTCCTCCCCTTTAATTTAGTGTATGATAGTTTATGGACTTCCTTGATGTTGAAAAAAATGAATTTAAAAAGTACTGCAAATGTTTTCTTACTGATAGTTTATTCACATAAATAGTAAGTAAGCTTATAAGAACAAATTGATATTCCACTAATACGACTAAAAACAGTCCGTGTATAAACAATGCCTTGATTATCTCAATCATTGCCATGTCCTTTCCTGTCAAACTGGACAGCGTCTTATTGACAAATATAATATATTTTGTTCATAAAGTTAGAAATTGTTCATACAGGTAGAAATTGCTTATTGTAATCACAGATTATCAGAATTAGCATGCTTAAAACATGATTTAAAATACACATAAAACTTCACTTATTCTAATCAGAATTTGGTTATACAGGTATACCTCGCCTTACGTCGGTAATTGGTTCCAGGAAAACGACTTAAGTCGAATTTACTTGTCTCCAAATCTACTTGTCACTAGGCTAAACCATAAATTACTATTCCCAGTTCTGTATTTTATTTATTAATGCATTTTTAATAATATATGGTTAATAAGAATCTATTTTAAGCTTACAAACAAATAAATTTTAGTTTTTAGAGTATAGAAAAAAGTAATCTAAATTTACGAATGCATGTACTGTACTGTAAATACAGTACATACTTGTAAATGTACATATTTTAATATGATTTTATGTGCTTTAAACGCTTTTCTAGTGATATTACGACTTCAATATTTGTGGCGGACGGACGTAAAGTCGAATAAAATGACTTAAACTTGATTTTTATTTTTCTGTATATTTTTTTTACAAACGACGTATAATCGGGAACGACATAACTCGAAACGACGTAAGTCGAGGTATACCTGTACTTTAGTTATCATCTTTGACATAGGTAATATCTTAAATAGACATTTTTCAGGTAATTTTTCATTTTTTCCTTAAAGATAAAAATGTGAATGAATCTTAACCAGTGCTTTAATTAATTGGTGATCATTATTTGTTCACAATACAGTACTTTAAGTTGCTGATATCTCTTACTTCAATTAAACACTAGCTGTTAAAACAGTATTACAAAAACTAGAAGGAAAACAATAATGGATTAATTACTATTAATTAATATTAACAGTTTAAATTAATAAATCTTTCTTATACATTTTTATCAATGTTTTATAATTAATTTCACATCTTCCTTATGTCTTCTAGTAATACTTTATTAAAAACATGTTTCAGCCTAATTTATGAGTCTGCTTCAGGTTCTACACATTCTAATAGAACAGTATACTGATTAAAAATATTGATAAATTGAAAAGTTTATCAATATTTTAGCATATCTTTTTAATATCAGAAAAACTTAATACATAAAATGTGAATTTGCACTAATTTCAGTCTTTCTGTACTTGCCCCTCTTAATGTTATAATGATAACAATAATTAAATAATAAAGTGATTATAATAGCAGATTGTACTGTGTATAGCATTCTCAAATATTAACATAAAAATAAAATATTAAAAACAAGCTTATCATACATAAATTTGAGAAAGGATTCAATATAAAAAACTTCGGTTCTTGAATTTATTTATTAAATTTATTATAGTCTTTCTTAAAACTTTTATGTATGACAGCTGTAATTACTAATAATTAATGTGTGGTATTTAACAATATTCCTAATACATACACTTTATGCTTTTATTATTAACTAATCACATAAAACTGAATGTTAATTAGTTTATAAATTTTAAACATAATAAGCATTACAACAATTAACAATCAAAAAATTTTAAATGTTTTTGTCATCTGTGGTATCACTAACATATTTATTACAGCATGAATTAGGTTTAAAGTGTGGCTGTGGTTGTTTGTTAATAAAAAATTCTCTCAGCAAATGCTTAGGTGGTGTTGTTAAGTTTGTAAGCATGAATTATTTTGAAATTAAACTAAAATTTTCTAAAAATGACAGTTAATGAAATAACTTTAAAACACTTTGAATTAATAATCAAAATATAAATACTTTATAATTAAATTAAATGTTTGTTCATAATTTTAATTTCATTGCTTAAAGAAAATTGAAGATAAGAAAACAAATACTTATTCTGGTGTTTCATCATAATTGTAAAATCATCATCATTTTTCTATTACTGACCAGAATTCTATTTGACAATTTTATTAAGAAATTGTTAATTTTTAGATGATGATAAATATTACAAATATAATATTTGAATAAGGTATGCTGTACTTTGTAGAAAATTCAAAACTGTAATGTAGTTGTCAACATTGAAATGATGTATATTACTGTATGAATCTAAAAATTTTTCAATTACCATATTTAATATAGACTAAATTATATTCGTTTTTGTTTTTTCCATATTTATTTAAAATTATTATTTTTACTATTTAGTTACTTTAATATATGATGTTATAGAACTATACAAATAAATTAGGAAAATATCTAAATTAAGGAAAGTAATTTTTCTTTAGATTTCATTATATATTGTATTTCATATTATGATATGATATATTAAAATATTATATAATTAAATATAATTTATAAAATAGACTAATAACATTAACAAATATGGGGTAGAGTCAAAAATAAATCAAACATATAAGTTTTATATTTTAATAGTGCAAGTATTTACAAAAGACCACCTGCAGAATAAACATGTTCTGTAGTTACACTCTTCTAGCTCATTCTTCATTACCTCTTTGAGTGCATTTATCTCTTCTGCTGATTTCAATTTGCAACCCTTCACTAGCGCTTTCATTTTAGAGATATCAAAATTTATGAGAGAAAGTGGTCCTGTGAGTTAGGAAGCTGTGGAAGTAAGGTATTTTACAGTTATTCACTAGAGAATGCTCAATGTTCTGGATCAATACTTTATTGCGATAATGAACCCAGCTTTTTACTTGTCAGAGATGAAACTGTTTTCATCTTGCTGCATCATGGAAACAACTGAAAATTTTAATGTAGGATCCGTTGTTAATAATTTTATCATTGGGAACAGTCCTGTAATACACCAGGATGTTCACATTAAAACATGCCACAAGTGTTATCATCTCAGATCTGTCAAGACAAAACTTTTTTGCCTTGGTAAAGGGGCTGCTTTCTTCTATGTTTTTATACACAAAATTTTAAATATATATTATACATCTTTAACTTCAACTTTCAACTTGCAGTTTCTTCAAATATAAATTGTTAATTTTCATTTCAGATAAATATGTTTATGAAAAATATATATGTAATATAGCTACTGCTTACAGTATGATCACATTAATTGAAAACTCTCCATATTTTCAGAAAGAATAATACCAATAATTGGAAAACCCCATAATTGAATAATATAACATAGTTACAGTTTATACTATGACATTATCAGAAGAAAAGATACAATGCTAAATGTCACTTTACAAAATTACAATGTTTTTAAGAATATATAATGCGCAATTATTTATTATGACATTGTCACAATGCCAGGCTGCAATTTTTCATCACAGTATTCTTAATTTTTTAGTAGTGTCTTTCTCCTGTACATGATGCTTTTCCAGTTAGCAATATGTGCCAGTCATCTATCTAACTCTATTCAGGAGAAAATTTTTGAATTGAAATAAAGTACTACTAGACTACATATGAACTTCTGGTACAAACTGGAAGTTTTTATATAGTTAATCTGGACCTCCAATCCCTAAGCTTTCATTATCTGTCTCAACTTTCATTTATCTAACTGTTCTTGAAATTGAGGAAAGACAGACTGTCAGATGGACAACAGTAGGAATTTATAGGTCTACAATTTTTTAAATTGCAGTCAAATAATATTATAAGAATATATTATTGGTATTATAATGCATAATCAGAACTTTTCCTTATTA
This sequence comes from Centruroides sculpturatus, assembly GCF_000671375.1. Taxonomy (NCBI): domain Eukaryota; kingdom Metazoa; phylum Arthropoda; class Arachnida; order Scorpiones; family Buthidae; genus Centruroides; species Centruroides sculpturatus. The sequence continues at coordinate 49,965 of NW_019384488.1, forward strand.
AATTTGGAGTGCACTAAACAATAATTTGGTATCTTCACATAAAAAAATAAAATAAAATTATAATTGTTAAGAAAAACATGTTTTTTTATTGAAATAAGCAATACATATCAGGAATAAAACTGAATTTTATAAAACTAAAATATATGAAAAGTGATATATTTCAGTTTTATGAAAATCAAAAAATTTTTCTGATTCTCATAATATTGTTCTGTTATAAAACTTCTATATATGATACCAGTTAAAATATAGTTTATAAATATCTTAGCAGTCAAATTTTTACTACTCCCTATAAATATATGAAGAGTGTTGAGATTACAGGTTAACTATTAATGCCTCTGCTTGCTTTATCATGCAGATTTTTACTCTTGACAGTGGCATAGTCATAGTAGGTCTGTGATGTCAAAAACCACCCTAAATAATTCGAGCAATAGAATATTAATATAAAAATTTAATAAACTTAATAAGTATCATATATATATTTACAAATTAATTCTAATCAATTGTATTTGTGTGCCAAATTTATTTCAAAGTGAAGTATTACTATATCCAAAAGTTTAAATATTAAATATAAATATTTTTCAAGAGACTCAAATACTTGAACCTCTGTCCCTTTCTAATGTAAATTCTGGCTACCACTAGCTGATTAGAGTCAATGCCTTTTATACTTGTAGATCTGTAACAAGCATATGCAATCAGCATACATTTTATTATACATAATGTACATTTTGCCTGTGATGAATGATACTACCATGCAAAAATAGAGTAAGTTGTGTTATGATGATGATAACTATATTTTGATACAAAATATACAAATCCTTTAGATGGTTCAAGTGACTTTAGAACCTTGATGCATACATGATTTACATGTGCTACATTTGATTTCAGGTAGTTTGTTTAAGCAGTGATGAAGTATTAGTATGTTTTTTCTTAAGCAAAAACTCAAATATTAGGTTTTTCTAATCAATAAAAAAATTTGCTTTTTAGAATAAGAATTGTTTTCATACAGAATTTAAAAATATATTGATTTAAATATTTTTATTACAATGTTATTATTATTATTACATATTTTTCTAGGAATTGAAAACACGGGATTTTAAGATAGAAGAGATGTATTTCGCAAAAGAACTGCTATCAAGAACTCAAGCCATCACGTAATCTGTAACAGCAAGCAGTAAAGAGGAAATTATTTATTAACGTATAAAATTTTAATTTCAGATAATTTAAAAAATTTTTATATGTAAATAAAATTATTATTTCTGTTGCAGTTAAAAGAAGAAATGTGAATCATCTAAAGAGAAAAACAGAATAAAGAACTGAAAATTTAAATTTATGTATTAAGCATCAAAATCATTTAATTATCAACAATAATTATTTTTGTTTCAAAGTTTCTGAAAATATATAAATTATTTTCATAGCATATTCAACTTTAAAATTTCGGTAATTCTTTGTTATTTATAGGTTGTTTTAAGCTGAAATAAAAAACTTACATATAACAGTTTCAAAAGGAATATAAAGAAGAACTTACTGACTAGTAAAGAAGAGTTAGCATATTATAGATCATGTTGTAAATTCTTATTCTGATTGATAAATTCTTTAATGAGAAATCTGTGAATACTAAAAGTGATATATAATTAATATTATTTAATGAAGCTATATGCATAAAATATTTTTTTAAATACAAAATACTCATAATTATTTTCACAACTACATAGAATAATAGTTTTCAACATTCTTTTTTATAAATTTCCAAAAGTGATTACATTTTTTTATTATTGAATTACCATTCCATATATATACATATAGAATATAATTTTAGAATATAAATTTATTTGTATATATATATTAGTAATGTAAAATACATCTTTATTGATATTGTAAATGATTCAAACTTTCTGTGTATATAATTTTTACTGAAATTCTTTTGAAATTAATAGTTAGTTTTATTTTCATAGATGAAGGAATTGAACTAATAGGAAAGAGATTCATGTGTGGAATTTGTAAGAAGACATTTACGCAAGGTGGTAGTTTGAAGAGACATTTACGAACTCATACAGGAGAGAAACCATTTTCATGTGATATTTGCAAACAAAGATTTAGCCAAAAAACTAGTCTAAAAAAACATTTTCGCATTCATACTGGTGAGAAACCATTTTCCTGTGATATCTGTGAACTAAAATTTGGTCAGAAAATAAGTTTAAAAAATCACTTAAGAACTCATACAGGTGAAAGACCTTTTCAATGTGAAGTATGCAAAGAGAGTTTTGCCTTAAAGCAGACTCTAAATTCTCATATCCGAATCCACACGGGAGAAAAACCTTTTTCTTGCACAATTTGTAAAAAAAGGTTTGCTTACAGAAATAATTTAAATTACCATTTGGGTACTCACACTAATAAGAATCCTTTTATATAGACATTTGCACTTAAACCATTTGTACAGTACATGCCAAAGTTTGTTGCCATAAGAAACTCTTATACCAAAAAATTTTAACAAAATAGTCATTATATTTATTAAATATATATTATATATGTTATATATTTTAAATTATAATTAATTTATTTGTTTTTGTTTNTTGTTTTTGTTTAAGTTTATAAATATATTTTATTTAAATTGTTGATTTTATATTTAAATAGAAAGTAAATTATAACAAATGTTATTTATTATAAAAAGAAAAGTAATATTTGTATTTTATTTTAATATTTATTATTTATCAAAGTTAAATAATTTTATTTATATATTTGTTTTTTATTGTTATAAAATATATTTTTAAAATACTTTTTATTATCAAATTTAATTTAATTTAATATAAAAATTGTTATTTGAGAATTTTCATGAGATGAATTTTCCAATGATAAAAGTTTACAACCTTTCTACAGTTTAAATAAAAATATGCAGAACAAATTTTTCTACCTATCTTAATTTGAGTTTCCTATAAAAAGTAATTAGTCCAAAACTTAACTTTTTGCTTGTTTTTTTGACAGTTTGATAAATAGATGGAATATTAATTAATTATATATTATATTTCAATTTTACCATTATATTTATAGCAGTAATTAATTTTTTTAGAAACTCAAACAATTTCTTATATTGTAGAAGTAAGTATAATAACATAATAAATTTAAATTTGTTTTCATTTAAACTTTTAGGTATGATGAGGTAAAAAATTGTCAAATGAGTTATTGGCATAATAATTTGTAAAAGTCAAAGTAACCTGAAGATACAATACTTATTTGTTGATAATTTTTACACAATACACAAGGGGAAAATCAGGAATTTGCTAGCTAGACTTGCTTAAGAATTGCATTTAAGAATTCAAAATCATCAATAGCTAGAGATAAAAATAAAGTTATAATCAGTGGTTGAGATGATATTAAAACAAATCAGAAGAAGAAGAAGAAATGATAGTTTTCCACTCCGTAGCTGCTGCACATGCATATGTAAACGTGCAACGCAGTGCTTACTTAATATTGCAAGATTTTTAGCATTAAAAAATTCATGTGCATTGCAAATTTTTAAAAGATTTTCCAGATGCTTTCATTATTATGAGTAGTTTGTGACCTGTATGCAAATACGGACAAGATTAGTAATCTGCATTATCCTATATAGTTACAAGAAACAATTTATCTTTGATTTTATAGAAAATGTTCTTTCAAATTGACAAAAAATATAATATCTAACTAAATAAAAAAAAAAATAATAATAACGTCCGATCACTGGTATTGCTGCTTAAGTAACGGAATTGTTTCAAAATGTTAAAAAGGGGGGATGACATCCTTGTCTACTTTATCTCACTTCAAATACTATTATCTCTCATCATAAATATACACATTAAAAGAAAATGAATAAAGTGGTAAGGAAAAATCCAAATGAACGATGTGTCAACACAACATAGCATTATGAGATAATATATCTGAAGCAGTTATAAAACTCAGCCGTTCTGGGAATCCGAGTTAGTTAGGAAAATTCCACGGGTAAAGTTATTTGAATAGAAGATACTTGGGCTGTAAAACCAGCAATACCTTTCATTGTGCTGCAATTGAAAAAATTGTAGACCTATAAATTCCTACTGTCATCCATCCGTTGTCTTTCCTTAATCTCGAGAACGGAGTTAGATAGATGAAATCTGAGACAAGATATGGAAACCTGAGGGACAGGAGATCCCGATTAACTATATATAAATTTTTAATTTAAACTGGAAATAACGTTATTTCAATTCAAAAATTTTTCTGAAAGCAGTTAATAAATGACCAACACGACTCAGCCAGGAAAATTATGATGTATAGGGACAAGCCACTACTAATTTGAGGTGGAGAGAATATATTTTAAATGAAATAAATTAAAAATATGATTACAAATTGCAATTCGGCATTGTGACGATGTCATAATAAATAAATGCTCGTTTTAGTCGTTAGTAATGTAATTTTACATACTGGTGCCACTAACATATGCATATATCTTCCTTTTGTCATAAATAAATGCATTATGGTTAACTTCACATTGTAATTTTTAATATAGGTAAGTAATAGCCTAAAAGTCGGACGAATTCTCTGGGCTTGCTTAGCGTGCGCCACATGCTTAAGAGAAAGCAGGGCCGTGCGGTAGATTTTCTAAGTATGATGCAAGTCTTCGAAATGCCGCCTCTTATATGTTTTTTGCCGCCCCTTATATAAATTATTAGTCTTATATAGGCTATAATTGTTATTATTTGGTATATCTTACCAGGGCCGTGCGGTAGATTTTCTAAGTATGATGCAAGTCTTTGAAATTCTACCCCTTAAATGTTTTTTATGCCGCCCTCTCACGGTGCCGCCTGATGCGGCCGCATCTCTGCATCATAGCACGGCACGGCCGTGAGAGAAAGTTTTGACTGTCAATATACTTTTTATACAGTATGAGAACAAATATGCCAATAATAATTTATTCTAACGTGTAAACTCTTTTATCATTTGTGTTTCTTTTACGTTGGCAGCTAGCGGCTAGCCGTTTTAAGTCAGTGCGATGTTGCGGGAACTGGATCGCTTGCTCGTGTGGAGATTTGCCCAAGCAAACAAGTGAGCGCACGTGACGTCATTCGAAGCATTTAACACGGCCAGATTGTATAGAAAGCTTGCGGTACCCAGTCAGCATACATGTATTGTGTACAGAGGCGGATCTATGTAGGAACTAATAGGGCTTAAGTCCTGGGCCCCCAGTGTCAGGGCCACAAAAATTGAATTATCATCATAAATTTTTAATACTTTTTCATTATAATATATTTCATGTGTAGATATAATGGGCTTTATAATAATCCATACTTTTTTATTCACACCAAATGCCGTTTCTGCCTATTGTTTAGTGCTAGAGATAGGCCTATGATTCTTATAATTTTCAGCATGCTCAAAAATTTTGGTCAGGATTCGCCCATGCTAAAAGTAATTTGGTAAGCCATTTTAAACTTTTTTTAGTGTAATCTGCGTAAGTGTCGCAGCTTAAAAGAGTGACTTTTGAAGATTATTGAAAAATATAGGGATCAAATTTTCAGCAATTGAATTCTTACCATGCGGTAGAAGAGTAGCGAGTAGCGAGTAGCGAGCGTAGTTTGGGGTAGGTTGTAACAGGTTCATGGCCATTGAGCGGGGAAGGTGGGGATTTTTTTACGGACCTGGAGAAAATGTAGAAGCCTGTAGTTCTCATCCGTGAAAATTAATGTAGTTTCTACTAACGAAAAGCAAAATACTTAAAACTATATTTATAAAGAAACGTTCTACGTATTTCATTTATTCAAAAAAGAGACAAAAGGAGTTCGCTTTATCCCGTACCCCATACAAGCTCTCGACAGACCTGAACATGTTACAACCTTTCCCATTTATAATCATTCAATACAGATGGTGTAGAAATGTAATTATCTTGTTAAATTGCAGATTTGGTGAGTAAGAATATGGTTAACAGATGATTTGAATATTATGCTATTTGAGATCATTTTTGGCTAGAAAGCAAAACGGTACTGAACAGTACCCCGCGTTTTTTTATGCAGCGAGAGTGTAGCGAAATGACGTCACAAGCAGTATTGGCCAATTAGAAACCAGTTTCAGTGTGTTCGCTGTAAAGCGCTTCTCGAGCGCTGCATAAAAAAACGCGAGGGTACCGTTTTGCTTTCTAGCCAACACTGTTCAGTACCGTATCCAGTATAAACGTAAATAATTGTTTTCAATCTAAATTTAGTGTTTTTAGTCTTATTTTCCACCTAAACAACAACACAAATTGCAATCTTGTCTTGTTGTTAATGCCATCTAGCTAGAAATTTCGTTAAGTGAACCGAACAGTTGAAGAGAGCATTAGGTACTATAGGTCCAGTAGTTATCGTAAGCCATGTCTACAGTTGACTGTAGATAATTCAAAGTGGAAGTAGATTCAAGTTTGTGAAACAGTCTTTTTGTTTCAAAAAATATCTTCAACGAACTATCTACATATTCTTGGAAGAAACTATTAGTCTAAATTAATGAATATTAGTAAATCATACAGATTAACTGATTTATCGGCGTGACATGTTAGAATATTAAGGATTTATGTCCAGTCGCAATTTTGTCTATTACGAGCAAATTTGATCCTGTAGGGCAGTGTTTTTCAACCTTTTTTCTCGCCGCGGACCTGTAAAATGGTGGATAATTTTACAGTGGATTGTATTTAATTACAATCCACTATAAAATTATCCACCATTTTACTGTAAAGTTTGCTTTTTTAGAACGTTTATATATATTATATAGATTATTTTACTCTACATTAGATTATTAAATTTCACCCGTAACTCTTCGCCGGAATCAGTAAGATCAAATATTTTTCGCGGACTGGCTGTTGAAAGACGCTTGTAGGTATTATACGCGATCAGTCTGTATAAGTGACAGATGATGAAAAACAACTCTTTCTGTATTATCAACGACAGCTTAAAAAGCCTGGATCGAAGTTAAACCGAAGCACTGCATATTTGATTTGATAGGATAAATAAACACAAGGTCGATCTTCAAAGGAGGATTTTATGAGAAAAACTGCCCCTATTTTTGGTATTACGTATGTGAAAAAAATCCAAAAAACTCCATGTGGTCAGCCCGTTAATCAGGCATAAACCCGGACACAGATAACTAATAATTTTTTTTTTACTCTTTCCGTCCTGTGGGCACTAAGAGGGCATCTTATAGCAGGCCCATTATGGGCCTGGCTGAACCCATAATAGGCCTGCCGAACCCTGGCCCATAATGAGCCAGTTGCTCTCATTGTGGACATTAGCGAGGTTGAGGCCGAAGTTTTAAACGCAAAAACGTGTACTTCGGACGTTCCGCGCTGCCGCTTTCCTGTAAAACTAGAAGTTTGACAATGGTGTTTGGAATGTCGAGCATGATTCCACTGACTATCCAAACACCATTGTCAAACTTCTAGGCTTACAGGAAAGCGGCGCCGAACGTCCGACGTATACGTTTTCGCGTTTAAAACTTCGGCCTCAACCTCGCTATTGATGGTGATGATTAAAACTAAAGATCCTCCTAGTGCCAACAGGGCGGAAAGAGTAAAAAGTAAAGTAATTAATTAACGAGCGATTAATTATTTATTGTGACATCGTCACAATGCCGGGCTGCAGTTTTTAATTATATTTTAAATTTATTTAATTTAGAATATACGCTCTCCATCTTAATTACTAGTGGTTTGCCCCTGTACATCATACTTTTCTTTTAACAGTAGAGTCGTGCCGGTCTTCTATTAACTCCTTTCAGGAAAAGTTTTGAATTGAAATAACATTAAAAAGTATGCGAAACGTTTTTAAAAATAATATCCAAAATTCTCATTATAATTAATCTTATCTTATGTGAAATTTATCATTTAACTTAGTTACTGAAACTTTTTGTTTTTCGTATAAATATAGAAGTTAAATTTAATAAGTGATTAATGTTTCACACAGAATTTAAAATATCAGTTTTATAATTTTTATAGATCTTTTAAAATATTATAAATAATAGTAATGATATTTTAAATGATTAAAATACGCTATTTTTGGCTATTTTTTTCTTCTTAATTCGCTGCAGTCGACTTGTTTACTTTCGTCACTTGAATTTTTATTTCAATTAAAATCAATTCCAATATCGATTCATGCAAAAAGACTTTTCAGGTAATCAGTAACAATATTTAAACCGCATCCTTTTTCAATTTTATTATAAGAAAGATTTTTAGTAACATGTGACTCAGTCAAATTGTTGCAATTGACAAACTTTTAGAGAAAGTGAGTTACGTTTCTGTTTTTATTCAAAATCATTCATTATTATGCTACGCGTGTTATTCTTTGATCGAAAAAATAACAGGAATCTATTTTATTTTACATGGATTTAAGTTAATAAAACTCACATGTTGCAAAAATAGAAATAGATTTATTTGTTTTTTATATATTTCAGGTATTAGTAACGTGTTTATATGTCTAATTTTAAAAACTGTAGAAGCCAATTAGATCGAATAATCTATAGCGATATATTTATTATTGCTCTATTTGAATGTTGAAATTGAAACTTGATTATTAATCAATTTCATTGGAGCATATAAAAATGGTTAAATTTGATAACTTCATTAAACAGAGTTTCTTATTATTTATAAATGTTGTAAGTGTAAGGAAACACACTGTTTAAGGAAAGTAAAATTGGAATTTTGTTAGAAATGTTGATGCTGGCTAAACTATAGCCAAAAACACTTCTAATAAATTTTTTTCTAACAGATTAGAATTATTTATATAAAAACCTTATATGAGAATTGTATATACGCAAAACAACAAGCAAAATCTATTTTTCTTTTAACAATACACAAAATCTTATGATTGGGCTACAATTTGAAAAAATTGTAGACCTATAAATTTCCACTGTCGTTTGTCTGTCCATCTTTCCTTAATCTCGAGAACTGAAACCATATATGGAAAGCTTAGGGGCAGGAGGCCCCGATTAACTATATACAAACTTCTGATGCAAACTGGAAGACACATTATTTCAATTTAAAAATTTTTCCTCAAAAGGAGTTAGATAGATGACTTGCACAACTCCATTGCTAACTCCAATTCCAATTGCTAGTACAACTCCATGTGGAAAAGTATGATGTGCAGGGACAAGACACTACAGTACTAATTTGAGGTGGAGAACATATATTTTAAATTAAAAAATATGATAAAAAATTGCAGCCTGGCATTGTGACCATGTCACAATAAATATTTGTTCATTTTCATTGAATGCTTCTTTTGAACTAATTATGTAAATGAAGCAGATTTATTTAATCTTAAAACCTAATGCAGTTTGATTCCTAAAATAAATGCTATATTTAAGTTTTTATTTTTAAATCATTTATTTTTCTATTTAATTAATTCAATAATCTAAAATATAATTTCTTCTAATCTGGAAAAAGTTTAGTCTATTGCTTTCATTTGTTTATTATATTATCATTCATATTTAATGTGTGTGTTTTTTTACAGGAATTATTTATTTAGTGCATTTATATTTATACATATTAAAAACATGGGAACACAACAATTTTATCTCAAATGGAATAGTCATCAATCAAATATGATAACTGTTCTTGACCAATTGCTTTCAAATGAAGCTTTTGTGGATGTGACGTTAGCTTGTGAAGGTTTGAGTCTAAAAGCTCATAAAATTATCCTTTCAGCGTGTAGTCCATTTTTCAGGAATTTGTTTTTAGAAAATCCATGTAAACATCCAATTGTTATCTTAAAAGATGTAAAATATACAGAGCTAAAAGCTGTTGTGGATTTTATATATAAAGGAGAAATCAGTATTTCTCATGATCAACTATCTGGACTTCTTAAAACAGCAGAAGTGCTTAATATTAAAGGATTGGTGGAGGTTGCAGATGAAAGTAGAAACAGTGGATCTAGGAGATCAAAGAAAGATTGCACAAAACAGCCATTAATAAATGTTTCACAGTCTATTTTGTCTCCTACAGAAAAATCTTGTCAAAGTGTGCCATTAAGTAAAAAGAAAAGAAGTAAACTAAAAAGAAGATCCTCAAGTGACTCCAATTCCAGTGATAATGAAGAAATACCATCAAAACTTAAAGAACCAGATTCTCCTGAAATAATTGAGGAGATATTGCCTGAATCGACAAATGATTCTCATAAACAGCTTACAATGCCTAGTCAGTCAGATTATCAGTCCTGTGAAATGAATGATGATGGTTCAAGGGATGCACATTCCTCACTTCAACCTTCAGCATTGCAACAAAATGAATATATGAATGTTGAAGAACCTTCCTTGGATTATGAAAGAAATTATGTTGAATCTTCAAACCTTTTGGAACAAATAATGGTGACAGAAGATGTAAGTTTTATTAATTTTATATATTTCTAATTTTCTTATTGTCAAGTATCTACTTCTTAAAATTATTATTGTGTTATATAGATTAGTCTGTACAATTCTGTTACGTAATTACTAAATAATTTGAAGCCCATAATTTTTTCCTAGAAAATTTAAAATAAATAAATTTTATTTTTTAATTGCATTTAATATTAAAGCTTGATATTAAATTAATATTTAATTCAAAATTGAAACTGTTGAAATTAAGAAAAATTGTTTAAAATTAATTTATTAACAGCAACATAACTATAATGAATTATTTCTGTTAACTTAGTTTTATTCTTATATCCATCTTTAAATTCTATTTTTAAAAATAGTAAACAAAATAAAATTTAAATGATTTTAATGAAAATTGACTTTTTATTCACAAACTATCTAAAAATTTCATTAAACAGAATTGTTATTTAAAGTTTATAATATATACAGTCTGTTTTCAATATATACATTAAATACATTCCAGGAATTCTTCCATACATCAAGTTTTATATGATTCAAAATGACAAATATTATTTCTATATATCTGCTTTGTCAAAATTGCAAATCTTGTATTTGCAAGAGAAAGAAGAAAGGTATTTATGTGAGACAGCAGGAAAGAAGTTTTGATTTATGGTTATATTTGGTTATTTACATTATTTCCCAATTTTGTTTGTTATTTTGAGTTTTAGAAATGAGTTGCATTAGATCTTGACTGCTATTTTAGTACAGTAGAACCTCGAAAACTCGACCTAATGTGAACCGAAGGGTGGCCGAGTTTGTGAAAATGCCGAGTTATCGGGAACGGGGTTAAAAAAAATAAGTACGAGTATTTCCTCAGAAAATACTGTACTGTACTTGTACAGTATTTACTTGTACAGAATATAACAGAGAATAAACTGCCCAAATACCCTTAAAGAAAGGAAAAGTACATCCTTTATGAAGGCATAGAGCCACTACATGAAAATGAAAATTAATGAATACACTGTGTACAGTAATTTACCTGATAAGACAGACCTCAGAAAAATACTTTATGAGAGCTTTTATACTTTTATAAAGCTGTCTATAATGAAAATTAATTAACTAAGGATTTTTTCGCCCTGCCAAGGTGTGGACCAGTTATCCGGAGTGCTAAGTTATCGAGGGACGAGTTTTCGAGGTTCTACTGTATTCACCAACTAGAGCTTTATTTGCATGATAAGATAGTAATCATTTGCATAGTAAAATTTGCATAAGTGAAATTACAAAATGAATAATGCATGCAAAATAAAATAAAGACATTATTTGAGCAGTTGGTCAATTTAACAAAATCAAAATCTTTTCCATGGTCTACTGTTTTTCAAACTTTTGTTTTTGTATATTTCAAATGTTCTAGAAAACCTCTGTTGTAAATTGGCACAGCTTATTGTGAATTCTTTTGCAAAATTCTGCAATGGAATTAGCTTCTCAACTTCTGTCATACACGTTCTACTTTAACTGATTCAAAAATCAATTATTTTTCAGTTGGGGTATATATTAGACATATTGTTTTTATGGGGGAATGTACCGGTACCTTATCCCTTATTGGTCAAAGGCAACAATTGTCTTGTGTGTAGTTAGACATTACTCTGTCTGACCAAAACATGTAACCTCCATTCAGATTATTTTAATTCTTGAAGAAGCACACTCTCTTCTTGATGCATACTATACTATATACAGTATATACAGTAAGACCCTACTTAATGCGGGGAGGATACATTACGTTCCTAGACGACAGAGCTCTAAACAAAACAGCATTAAATGAAGTCATTTTAACATAGAATAAATAGGGAAAGGGAAACACACATCCAAAAATAAACAGATTTTATTTTAATTTTAAGTTATTTTTATATTAATTTGCATAATAATATATGTTATAAAACACATACACATATGCACACAGAAATATAAAGTTAATTTTTGTAATGAAGGTCCTGGCTCTTCTGAAATATGTGATTTTTTGCGATGAAGTCGTCCAGTTTCATTTGTTTCTTTTTCTTTCATTAAGCAAATATCAGTAGCAGGAGATTGCATCCAAAATGCTTTGTCTTGCTTTTGCACTCCTTTCAAAAACTGGATCATTCACTACAGTTTGATCAACAATTTCGGTTATCATTACCAAACTTTTACTAAGGAAATCTGTAGCAAGTTTTTTGGGTTCTTCATTTTCAGAATCACTATTTTCTAGTTCTACATGAATTTCTTGTTCTGCCAGTTTTGAGGTTTATTGGTGGTAAGATTCTCACCAGAAACCTGTAGTAACTCCTCAATGTCCTGCTCATCTACATCTCCTAGTCTTGCTGTATGGAGTAGGTTGACAATTTGGTCAATGATAGACTCTTCTCATTGAGAAGAGTCTATCATCCACCTTTAACTTCTTCAACATACTGTTCATGCAGTTATCAGTTAATTCTTGCCAAGCAAAGTCAATATTTTCTATGGCATCCATGATGATGTATTTTTTTCCAAAAATATATGTCTATTTCGGTATGTCGGTCTATGTCTATTTGGTACAATTTTTCCAAAATTATACCAAATAGACATAGTTTTAAGGAAAGTACAGCACTATGATAAATTGCCACCTTTTGCTGATTGGTTCATGTTTGGGAATAATCGTATTAAATACGAATCAATGAATTGTCACAATAATTTGAATCAGCATAAATTTTGAGTTTTTTTTTTTTTGCGGCTTCAAGTAGACTGGTTATAGCTATACATCAACCAAAGCTGAATATTATCGGACTATAATATTCGGCTTTATTCCGGCTTTGGTTGCTGTATAGCTTTAAAAGTATTAAGTGATGTAAGGATGTTTGACTGCGTTATATCGAATCAGCATTAATCAAGGCAGCGTTAAACAGGTCTTACTGCACTTTCATGTTAATGCAAAATTTAGATGGGACAAAGATCTGAGACCATCCACAAAAATTTATGGCTACCTACATCAAAACTTTCTTTGGAAACTTTGCTTTACATTGAACTTTATTTTTGACATAATGTCCTTTCTAAAACTTTTTCACAGTAAAAACTTGCTTTCCCAGACACAGATTCAGAACTATTCAATTTAAAATACGACTCATTATCCATAACAAAAACCAGATTGTTTTCAGGACTAAAATAAGGCTCAAATGAAGCCTGAAATGTGGCCTAAACAGTTACATAGTTAGGTGCTTATGTTTCACTTCAGTAATTTTAATCTTTCTTCTCCTACTTCCTTCAGTTCTAGATAATAGTTTCTTCTCTTTGCATACATTTGAAATGTTTCACAGTGAAAAATTTACCCCTTGTCATATTTCTACTTTAAAAATTCCTAACAGTTTTTCTACATTCATCTTTTAAACCTTCCATTTCTAGAAGGTAAACAGTTTTTAAAAAAAGATTTGAAACCAAATAAGCAACTCTTGTGCAATAGAAAATCTTCATATTCAGTTTTTTCCCTCATATGTATGTGCAGAAAAAGATGGAGAAGTTTCCAGATTTTTAGTTTGTATCTGTATTTAATATAAGGTGAAAAAATTGTTGCTAATATCACTGGACAACAATGATTTTGTTTCGGGCTCAAAATTAGCATATTTGTATGTATTTTCATCTGCTGAATTCAAAAATCACTATAAAAATGACCAATAAGCTCTTGCTTTGGAGCAGCGATTCCCATCCAATGGTCCATGGACAACCAGTGGTTAGGGGATTCGATCCCGGTCCTTATTTCTAATCCCGGGATTTCGGGATTATACTTATTCAATCCTGGGATCCCGGGATTATTTCGGTATTGAGGGTTAATAAAAAATAAGAAAATCTTACAGAAATCAAAAATCAAAATTTAGACAAAAATCAATGTATTTTACGGTATACACCTAGTTAATTTAATCACTCTAATTAATCAGACTTACAGTCAGACTAACCAGACTTAAAATCACTGTCTTCATGTTAAATTTATTCTTTTTTAAGCATCACTGAGATCTCTTTAAACTCACATAAATTGAAAAAACCTTTATGTAACAAACTATGCAAATAAACGTTGAAAATTAACAAAAATCTCTCTTAACATCGACTAAATAGACTACTTTCATATAACAACCTAGTAAGTAGGTAGTAAAGTAAGTTTCTTAGCAAAAAGTATTTAAAAATAATATTAATCAGTCACATTTTTCTTAAATATAAAGAAAACTAATCTAATAGGAACATTCTAATTTGAATTGCGAAAATATGATCTGAGAAATAACAACGCATCCAGTGTCTCATCACCAAGTCTGCTTCTCAATTTGTTGCACATATATGCAGCTGCTGAGAAAACGCGTTTAGGTTTGATGGAAGTTGGAGGAATCGTTAGTAAATACTTATAAGCTTCGAGGACACGGGGAGGATGGAAGAAAACAGTCCGGTCGACACGGATCGGGATTGTAGGAGTAAAGGCTACAATCCCGATTGTTTCGATCATTGTAAGCATGTCTTTCTAAAAATAAACGCGTTAATTTTGTAAATTCGGTCTCTGTGTGAGTCTCTCAGCGTCCAGCAAACCACTACCCCGAAACGTAAAAAGACTTTCTCGCATCATCCTGACAGATCGCGGGCAAGGCGAGGGTCGTAACCTTTTCACCTAAGGTCGACCCCCCTAAGCGAGAGGCATCGGGTCTATATTAACCACACTGGCAAAACAAGATGGCTGACACATTGACAGGTAAAACGCACTGAGTAGTGCTCTCGACTGCGCCAGAAAATCGATTGGCGCCCGCGAAAATTCAAAAGTACAAAAATGAAGTATATTACCAAGTAACCCAGTGAGAACTGCTTGCCTATCATTTTAGTTGAAAATACAAGAAGTTTTATTCCAAGCAAGCATCGCAAGCCCACTAGGTTACTTTCTGCTGCTTGCTTGGAAGAAAATTTCTTGTATTTTATATTAAAATGATAGGTAAGCAATTCTGTTAAAAGCACTGGCACTGAACGTTTTGCTTCATGCAGTTTATTTTGCAACTTTTTTTAAAATGATGTCAATCCCGAAAATTTTGGGACTGAAAAGTTGTCGGGATCCCGATTTTCGAGATCCCGGGATCAAATCCTCTACCAGTGGTCTGCAAGAGCTAAAATATGGTCCACAAAAGATTTAAAACTTTTATTCATTTTAAATTATAATTTAAAATGATTGACATAATCTAAATAATACAAAATATAAGAAATGAGAAAGGTTTTATAGTAAAATTTGTAAAAAAAAAATGTTTCATTACAAAATATTGCATCTTCAAATATTTCAAATTTTCGTTGGCGTTTTTCCTATAAAACTCCTCAGATCAGCATATAATAAAACTACACTCTATTATAGAATATATATTTATGCAAACATGACAGCCCTCCTTGACTCAATCAATTATGCTGAGCACAAGCAGAAAATATGTGGCGATCTAAATGTCATTGCTGTACTCTTGGGAATGCCACTGGGATACACTAAATATTGTTGCTTTTTATGTATGTGGGACAGTAGGGATATGAAATCACATTACATTCAAGCGGACTGGCCTGGAAGAAATCTTGACTCTACCGAGAAAAATATCATTGCCAAGCCTCTCATGGACCCAAAAGATGTCCTTCTTCCACCCCTTCATATCAAGCTGGGTTTAATGAAAAGTTTTGTCAAAAGATTAAACTAGAAAGGACAGGCATTTAAGTACTCGAGAGACAAATTTCCTAGATTGAGTGATGCAAAGGTTAAGGAAGGTATTTTTGTTGGGCCACAAATTCAAAAACTTGTAAAGGATCCCACGTTTGACCAAGTTTTGGAGGGAAAAGAAAAGAAAGCTTGGGAAGCCTTAAAGGGAGTTATTTGTGGATTCTTAGGCAACAAAAGAGATGATAACTACACTCAGTTGGTGACAATACTTCGCGAAAAATATCATCAACTCGGATGCAACATGTCCCTCAAAATAAATTTTCTCCATTCCCACCTAGACTTTTTCCCTCCTAGCTGTGGAGCTGTCAGTGATGAACATGGAGAAAGATTCCACCAAGATATTTCTGTATTGGAACAAAGATATCAGGGCCATTGGAATGAAGCAATTCTTGCAGATTACTGCTGGTCTGTGTGAAGGGATGCAGCATAACTCACTTACAAGAGGCAAGACAAAAGAAAATGATCTCATGAAGTCACCACATGATTCTCTTCACACCAAACCATCTGCCAGGTATTCTATTAATTTAGAACTCTTAGAATGTTACTGTAATTTTAAAAAAATTCAAAAGCACTTTCAGTGTTGTTAGCATATGTAATTAAAATGTATTGTTTTCTCTTATGCTGTTAAAATCACCTATTGTATACCACAGAAACTAGAGCTAATAAAAATTTTTCTTTGTCATATTCAATTTTCTCACCCCAAAATTAGTAAAATTTCACTCATGAAATAAAGGAAATATTCAAAAACATTTTTTTTTTGTTGTCCAGTGTATTTGATATAAGAATATAACTGCAACTATTTTTAGACATAGTAGCCTGTTTTTTAAAATATAATAAAATTATTTAAAATATACATTTTTTTGTTTAGAAAGAGAAAAAGTTTTATTATCTAAAAATTATTGATATTATTGGCATTATTGTTTGTGGTCCTATCAGTAAAACAGATCCAGTGTTTTCTCATGAAAAACTTTTAAAATGGTTAATGTACAGTGTTAACTGGCTGTTACTGCAAATTTCCTTATAAATGTCAGTTATTAACAAAACAATACTCAGACAACAACACTCAATGGCACATTAATCCATAGCCCAGTTATTTTTAAAACCAAATCAAATCAAATAATTTTTAACTGGTTGCAGGAAATATTTAGTTGGTCAATCAACTATCTAAAGTCAGCTTGGAGAAAACAGAGCTAAATTCACTCTATTATACCAATAAATTTGTTCTAAATTTGCACTTAAATCTAGTACATTAGATTATTAAATCTGTTGCATTATAATAAAATTAATAAATCATAATCCACTTTCATATTGATCAATTTTTCTGTATTGAGAGTATAAAGTTTAAAGATTGGAATTCTTCAACTTCAAAAACAGAACATGTTAAATGAAGTTACTATTTAATAAATATTTAATTTCTTTAAAAAAAAAAAAAAAAAAGAAACTGCAACTGACACATAGTGGCAGAAAAATATGGTGAGTCTTTAATAAGGAGACTAAAGCTTAATTTATTTAAGGTGTGCCTTATATTTTTACTTTAATTGTGCAAATTTCACAAGGGAAAATTCCAAAAATTAAACAAGAACAATAAAGATCTATGGAAATGTTCAAAGTGTAAAGAAACACATCTTTCAGAACAGACTTTGATAGAAACTTTAAGTAATGTTTTATTGGCAAATAATTCTTATGCAATGGAAGCAAATCTGAATCCAGTACAGTATTCAGATGTTTCTTTGTCATCTGACTCAACTTTATCTGATGCTTCTATGGTACAGTATTTGAGTGCTGTTGAAATTATTTAACTTAGAAAAAAATAATTGTTGAGATTGGTTTGCTTACAGAAGATATTCATGAACTAAAAAAATATAGAAAACTTAAAAAATTGAAAGTGTAATCTAATAAATCTGAGTTGTCAATTGTGAATGATGATTTGCTGAAAGAAAATTGGGCGATTAAAAAGACATTAGATGATCAGAATTTGTGTACCAAATAAGCAGAACATGACAATAATACTTTGGAAATTTGTGGAGTACCTTTGACTTCACACTACGGAACCTGTGACCGGTGCTCTGTAGTATATGTTAAAATATCCTGACAAACGTTTTCGAGCGTTCCAATCGCTCTTCTTCAGGTCAACTGAAAGAATTCCCTGGGATCGGCCGCTCTCGGGCGACCTCTGCGAAATGGTCGTCAGGCGGCTGGAGACCAAGGCCCTCTCGTTTTTCCTTCCTAGCATCCTCGTGTATAAACGATATGTTGATGACATCATCTTATGGAAGGAGATACCCGACATAGCATCCTTCGTCAGAACCGTTAACGACAACCCCTTCGGCCTGACGGTCAAGCTGGAACAAGCTAGCGCAGAGGAAGTACATTTCCTCGACATCGGAATAAAGATAGTAGGACCCACCATCCAAACAGCCGTATACCACAAGCCCTCGTCCACCCCCACGTACATACTAGCTGGTTCCTGTGACCCGTTCGCATACAAGGCAGCCGCATTTAGAGCTCTCGTGGAGAGGGCGTTCTCACACTCATCCACCAAGCAAGCCCTGACGAATGAATTAGACCGCATCAAAAAAATAGCAACTGTACACGGCTTCCCGAACATAACGCACCGCTTAATTGAACAGTACCAGCACCGGAAACGCACCCTAACCGCAGCGACCGCCGCCTGACCCGCAACGAGATAACCCGACACGGATCCCCATCACATACAACCCGCACCTCAAGACTATACATAGAAGAATAGCCAAAGAGCACAGGATTCGACTGGCATACAGAAGATGCCCCACGATTTTCCGCATCCTAAGAAACGACAAAGACCCTCCCGATCGCACCAGACTCCCCGGTATCTACTCTATCCCGCTCCATGACAATAGACAAAACGCAGGGCTACTGTACATCGGTTCAACCAAACGCTCTTTAAGCACCCGCCTACGTGAACACCAAGCGGATATCCGGCACGGCAGGCTGACCACAGCCCTAGCCACTTATGCATCCGACCCCGAAGTCGAGGTGCACTTCGAGAAGGCTACCATTATTGTCAACACGCCCCACCAACAGCAGCTTAGATGGCTGGAAGCCGCGGCTATCCACAACGCCGACCGGCTAACTACCTGCATTAACCGGAAAGAGGAACTAACCTTGTCTCTGGCCTGGCAATCGCTATTGGACGCCAGTCCACTGCTTCCTCCCCCCGCTGCACGACCGCACACACCGGAAGAGACCCACCCCCTCGAAACCGACACCCGATCCCAGGGAATCCGTCCGGGGAATTCTTTCAGTTGACCTGAAGAAGAGCGATTGGAACGCTCGAAAACGTTTGTCAGGATATTTTAACATATACTACAGAGCACCAGTCACAGGTTCCATAGTGTGACGTCATTTTCATCCCGGTGCTGTGGATAGAATAGTTTCTGCATTTACAGTGGAGTACCTTTATTGATGATAAAGAATATTCTAGATCAGTGGTTCCCAATTAGTGGTACGCGTAACCCCAGGGGTAATCGAAATTGCATAAAGGGGTATGCGCGGCAATCTAAAATCAGTCGATTTAAAATTTTAATGCTTGAGATGAAGCAATCAAAAAAATAATGGGTGGACCATCAAAAATTCAGCAATTTACAACATGATGTCGAATGCACAAATTCGTTTATTTATAACTAAAAATAATCTCGAAATTTCATTTAAAAAATGCATTTGTGACAATACCTAAATGAAATTCTTACGCAAGAAACAAAAATTGTACAATTAACACAATTTGTGTTATTTGTACAATTATCATTATTATCATGTCAGCGAAGCGGCAATAAAATATTTACCACCATTTTGCACAACGTACCTCTGCGAGAGCGGATTTTCGGCCATGACAAACATGAAAACTAAACATCGTAACTGACTTCAACTCGAAGAAGACTTGAGACTGAAGCTGATCAAAAAGCAACCAGATTTTACAAAGTTGTGCAAAAAAATTGTGCACATTTGTAACATTAAAATTAAATAACCTTATGTTATTTTCATTATTATTAGAATTGTATTTTAAAGGTAATAAATGTAAAAAAAAAACTTATTCTATTTATCACTAGCTGTCTACCCACAGCTTCGCTTGCATTATATCGAATTTTCTCATGGGAGTAAGATATTTTCTCACAGTAAAATGTAGCCCATGTTCATCTCCAACATGTAAGCTATCTCTGTGCCAAATTTTATTAAAACCTGTTCAGTGCTTTAGATGTGAAAAGGAGACAGACAGACAGAATTACCTTAGAATTTATAATAGCGTTTATTAATATGAATTTCTGCTATAAGAGGTACACAAGTTTGAGCTCTTTCTTAAAGTGGTACGCAGGAAAAACTAATTGGGAACCACTGTTCTAGATAAATTAATGAAACATATTGATTCAGAATTTAGTAGTAGTGTTGTTTCAGCCTATAGAAGTAATTAAAAATATCAATGAAAATTTTTTGATTA
This sequence comes from Centruroides sculpturatus, assembly GCF_000671375.1. Classification (NCBI taxonomy): domain Eukaryota; kingdom Metazoa; phylum Arthropoda; class Arachnida; order Scorpiones; family Buthidae; genus Centruroides; species Centruroides sculpturatus. Next base: position 70,460 of record NW_019384488.1, read on the forward strand.
TTTATGTTAAGCAATTATCTGCAACTTGTAAGCAAAAATTCTGATAAGAATATGAAAAGAAAAACAGGAAATTTTCACAGATAGTTGTTGTATTATTAATGAACAGGATAGAATCTATACAGGCTAAATCAGTTCTTAACTCTATTTCTATTATTTATTTTATAGGGCTAGACATTGCAAATTGGAAGATATATTACATTTTGTTTGGATAAGAAATGGTCAAATTTTTATAGAGAAAACTGAAAATAGTTGTTTTAAAAATAATTCTAGAGAAAGATATTGGTAAAATTTTTCAAAAATGAATGAAATGTTATTACATAATTGAATTGAAAACTCTTCTTTATCTGCACTTAAATCAATCAACAACAAAAACCCTTTAAGATGCAGTCTTTTTTATTTAAACTTCTAACATTTTTCTTAGAAGGTCAATAAAGTAGACTGAAAATGTTAGAAGTTTAAATAAAAGAGACTGCATCTTAAAAGGTTTTGTTGTTGATGAATTCAAACCTTTGATCAAAGAGGCTTTTTATATTTGATATAAATTCCCAAAGAATAAATTATAAACACAATGAAATTTTGAATATTATACACAAATGTAACTGTATGTAGCTCTCAGATTTTAACATTTGTAGTCTTGGACTTATGCAATTGATCATTCTATCTTTATGATAGTTGTTTTTGTATCAAGCATGAAAATTCAAGGCATGGAGATATTGTTACTTATTTTTTAACAGAATTAAATATTGAGAAAATAGAAACTATTTTCTTTGTAAATGATGATATTGATGTATTAACCTTTTATGTACAGAATGTTTTTCTTTCCATGTTATACAAAACTCAAATTTCAATATTCTTAAATTATATTTACAAGATATTTTGGATTATGGAAAAATTGAAAACATCAATTATAAATGATTTTAATATAAATTTGCTAAAAACTAATCAGTTGGAAACATTTGATCTACACAAATGGATGTTGAAGAATAATTTGACAGTTATTGCTGATGCACATAAACCATCACATCACAGAAACGGGACTCGATTCTTGTTGGACTCAATAAGTTGTCTCCATTATCATATAGTCCAATGGATAGGACTCCACACAATCCATAAGGGTTTTGGCTTTTGGTGAAGTTTGTTGAAATTTTAATCTTGTTATAGTTCTTGAATAATTGATCAAAAGTCTCAATGGACACAAAGCTAGAAAAAACTAATTTTATTTTTTTTTGCTAGACTCATTTTAATATATGGGAGGTTATATACAGGACAGGAACAAAAGTTGCTTCTCAGTCATTTATTTGAAAAGTAATATGGCAATTACTGTACACCTTTTACCAATGTGTAGACTATCAGGCATGTGCTAAATGACCCCTTCACTCACTTTGAAGATAGCTATTGTAATTTTCATTCCTAATGAAAATAGGACATTGTCAATTGCAAAGTTGTAGCATATGAAAAAATACATACTATTATCTTTTAGTGCATTTTGAAATATCAAGTGGGATCCTGAACAATGCTTCACTGCACAATATACAAGAAGTGCATTATAGCAGTGTGTCACAACGTAACATGAATGCAGTGAGGAGTGGTTGAATGTGCAGTTAGGTTTAGGTTAACAATATGAATATGAAAATATCAAGTGCTGTTAAATAAAATACAGTCAAACCTCAGTTTTGAATTAAATTCATTCCTAAAAGTTGTTTGAAAATCAATTTGTTCTAAAAGCGAAACAAATTTTCCCATAAACAATATAAAACAGGTCAATCTCCCCCCAACCCCAAAAGCCTTTTTTTTTTTATCTTTTTTAGCTGTATTTCATACATAACAGTGCCTGCAAATGCAATATATTATTATTATAAATACCTATTACCTATTTATGTATGTATGTATAACATTTTGTTTTTTAATATATATTAAAAATAAAATATTATGTCACTGCCAATGAAAACCCAAACCAAAGCTAAAACTTTACAAAAAAGTGCTATAAATAGACTCAACTCTGACTACTTGGATGGAATATAACCAAATCAATCAAGACAAGTTTTATCTACACTTTCCTAAATATTATTTATCAATTTATTTGATTTTATTTTTAATTTTAGTTTTGGTTTTGATTTCAGTGTAAAGGCCAGAGTTTTAATTATTATTTTATTATTTTTAGGTTTAAATATTATTTTTAGTTTTAATTAACTGATTACCTAATATTAATCGATTGTTCAGAAAATTTTTTAGATAACCGATTATGTACAAAAAAATATATTAACCTATCCCATGTTGAAATTCATTCAAATCCTGGCACGTCCTTAAGTACCCTCTCATGGTCGTGCCAGTGCTGCCAGCTAAAACACACACCAACAAAAATAATATTAAAGTAGCCCAAGACATAGCCAAAGATTGCAGCACCACAGAACTAGCGGAAATTTAAATTTGCCGACTGGAAAGCTTTTGGTTAATTGATGTTTCAGTTGATTGATATTCGGATAATTGATGCTCTACTGTATATGTAAACATGAATTTTTGGATGCCATTAATATTATGTCAATTAATGCAGTGTTTATTAATTAATTTGATTATGATTCAACTATCAAAAAATGGAAATAGCATCTTTTTCACATATGCATTGAAATTTAATTTAAATGGCAGTGTCATTGATGATTCATGTCATGATGTCTAATGAAACAACGTAAATCTCAGCACCACTAACTTCTGAATCGGTAGTCCCATCGTTGATTGGTCAGACTGTTGACTTTCTTTAATGTAGAAAATATAAGGTGTTGACCATTTGTGGTCTGCTCTTGCCAAGTAGCTTGTTTGGCAACTGGGACAAATATAAGTTCAAAATGTTTTTCATGAACTGAATTGTTTGAAATGCAAGTTGTTCGAAACCCAAGGTTTGACTGTAGTGCTAACATGATTAAATTGCCATATCACTGCTAACCTAAACTTAATATCTTTTAACCTAAGTCTAATTAAACTCCAATATTCTAAGAACTACTTCAAGAATTTTTTGAAATATTGAAATTGAGAAAGGATAAAGAAGAGCCAAAAATGTTTTTTGGAAAAATAAATAAGTTTTGGTTAGCTTAAGAAGCAGGTTATGTCTCTCTCCTTATAATAATAGTGCCAAGTTTTATTGGTTTTAACACCAATTATTCTTATTTTCAGAAACCTATATACCCTGAAAGCACTTCTCAAGACCAAATAGAATCTTCAGCAACTGCATCAGCTATTCCATCAACAAGTGGATTAACAGATAATCATTCAGTTCATACAGGTCCTGCCTCAAATGAAAGTGAAATTTTAGCCTCATGTTCTACTGCATCTGAAGCATCCACATCAAATTGTCTTTCTGAAGATGTTCCAGGTATATTATTATTTGAAAATATTACAATAATTAATATCTTTTATTAGGTTGTTTGGAAAGTAAGTTCGTTTTTTTACCACTAGACGGATTAATCATATTTTTCCCACCATTTTCATTCTAAACCGTATTGTCATTATATAGTTTGACAGCTAGCATTTTAAGGCTTATTTGTAAAAAATTTTGTTTGATTCTGTGCAATTGTTTATTTTTTGTGTCCCATCAAATATGGAAGATCGAAAGCATCATTTTCAGCATATTTTGCTTTTTTATTACCAAAAAATCAAAATGCTGTTCAAGCAAGAAAAAAATTGTGGTACATGTATGGAGATGATGTGTTGAGAGAAAGACAGTACCAAAACTGGTTTACAAAATTTTGTTCTGGCAATTTCAATATTGAAGATGTACCACGTTCTGGATGGCCAGTTGAAGCCAATAAAAAGAAAATAAAGGTACTGATTGAAGCAAACTGCCAAACAACAACATGTGAAATCACTAAGAGATAAAATTTGCCAAACTGAACTGTTTAAGATTACTTGAAACAAATTGGTTTCATTTCAAAGCTCGATATATGGGTTCCACGTGTTCTTAAAGAAACATGCTCTCTTTAAGAACATGTTTCTTTAAGATTTTAAGGGATTTTAAGGAAATTTTTTTTTTGGAACTTTTACCAGATAATTTAACAATTGATTTGAAAGTGTACTGCCATCAAGTAAACAAATTGAGTAATATCATCAAACAGAAAAGGTGGCCAGAATTGATAAACAAAACAGGTGTAGTGTTTTACCACGATAATGTCAAATTTCACACAAGTTTGGTAACTCGTCAGAAACTGTTATAACTTAGATGGGACCTGCTATAACATCAACCATATTCGCCAGATCAAGCACATTCAGATTATTACTTGTTCCAGTCTATACTTTTTTTTTAACTGTAAGACATTTACTTGAAATGACAATGTCAAAAATCACTTGGATCAGATTTTTTTAAGCAACGATCAAAACTTTTATGAATGTGAAATCATGCTACTACCAGAAACGATGACAACAGGTATTTGACCAAAATGGTTGATATATAATTCAATAAAATATTTATTTATTTATAAAAATATTGTGTTTTTTCCACAGAGAAAAAACAAACTTACTTTCCAAACAACCAAATAGATCATTAGAAATTACTTTTCATTTATATCATTATTTAAAAAATTGAACTGAAATTTTTAAAAATAAATTTTAATTATAAAACTGATTTTTCTTTCCTTATAAATTACTGTTTTACCTTATGTTGTTAAATCCAAATAATTACAAATTTATTGAAAGTTTTTCATAATATAAAAGTTATTCATTTTATTTTATAAAAGAACTATTATTTAATTTTTAAAAATGTGTATTATATAATAAAGATGTAATAACTTTGTACTGGATTTACTAATAATAACAAAAAAACACCATAACGTTAATCTAGCAGGTAAATTTCTTATCTGAACTAATGTTTTTATTATTATTATTCGGATTCTGTTTCATTTCAATTTTATAAATCAGTTCCTTTTTAATTAAAACTCCAGGATGATAATTATTAAAATTCACAAGTTTAAAAGAAACATTAAATTAAAGTCAGATAAATTCTACAATATTAGTCGGCTTAATCAGTTATTTATCTAACCATCTAAAAGGGGTGTGTGGACTAATAAACAAAAATTGTTATGTCATTCTAATCTGACTGTTCACCAGAGTTCAAGAATTACCCAGAAATAATTTTAATTTCCATATGTTTTATTTATATGTATTTCAGATCCAACTTTTTTGTTGATCCCTCATCAGTCTACAAAGTATAAATTTGTTGTAAATTTACACTTAGAAGGACATAACAATTTTTGTTTATTAGTCCACAAACCCTTTTTAGATGGTTAGATAAATAAAATACAGTAAAAGTGTTTTCACATCTTTGGATGGCGTAATGTCTGAGGAGGGCTGGCTATGTAGAGTCAACCTTTATTTTAAGGCCCTTGTAACATTCAATATTAATTACATTAACAAATAATTAGAAGTTATATTATTGATTTTTCAAAGTACAATTTTATTCCATTTTCATTGCTATGTGTGAAAAGATACAAATACATTCTGTTGCAAAAAAATCAACACACCTTAAAGCTGGTGTACTGTACAAATGTGATCAAATTCTTCATGTAAAATTGTAGTAAAAATTAAAAACTTTATTACATCGTCATGGCACAAGGATATGATATTGAAGAACAATTTCATTTCAAAGATTGCATATTAGTTGTAAAGCCATTTTCTATATTGATCAGTTTATATAAATTGCCAGACTGAGTTTGCCAATTTCTGATTTGTAACATTTCTGATCAAACAGTTCTTCAATAATGTATCCTTGTGATGTAATGTTTATCCACTAAAGATATCCACTGAAGAGGCTAAAATAGCGAAATATATATGGATAACATAATAAAGTAAGAGATAGTGAAAATAATTCTCTGGTTTTCTCTGTTTTTTTAAACTCTATCGAAGTCGGAATTAAAGAGTGAACGTCACTTGTGGTTCTTAGAAGATTTTTAAACGAAAAAATTTTTAGAATTTATTAATTTTAATATTTGTCTACACCGATCCCATTGTTTTATTATTTATTTGATGTAATGTTTGTTATGAATTTTTAATTTTTACACTATCACAGAATATGATTACTACTTTTTGCTAGCTTTTTATGTACTTTAAAGTACATAAAAAATATGTTACAAAAACATATTTTTTACGTATATACCATAAGCAGGGGTCGCTCTGGAAAATTTAAAAATATTGCCACTATTTCACTAGTTTTAAATTTTTTTCACCACTTCAAATTATTTGTTACCATCAGTTTTACTTATTAATTAGCTGCAAGAGAAGTAAAACTTTCAAAGATTTATAAACTAAACACAATTCTTAAAAGTCTAATTTTCAGAAATGCTTGAGAAGTGGGTCTTATTATTTGGATAAGGAAATGCTTGTGTTTAAGGTTCATCAAGTTTGCTTGAATCAGAGACCCAAATATCTGGCCCTCCCCTTGTATGCAATAGAAATTATTTTAAAATAATTTTTTATGAATACTGTAATTCTGAATAACACATTTGATCACAGTGTTTAACCAGTGTTTCACAGGTTCTATTGTGTCAAAATTTTTGTTTAGTGTACTGAAAAAAGATCAAAGTGAAAAAAAACTCATCCCAAAAATTTCTCCAAATTTTCTGCCAGTCAATAAATATCCCTAATCTGTAAACACTAGGCAGCATTGCAAAAAACTGCCTTTGGTTCTTGATGTCACTTCTTACTTTTCTGCTCAAACTTGCCATGTGACGTCATGAAATTGCTAGGGGAACATGTACTTTTTGTTTTAGATGGAGCAATCTGTATTATGTGACAAAGACTGATCTGCAGTTTTTGGCACATGATACAGATTACTTCTGTCATGTATTTTAGTTTGCAGTAAGTATACAAGTAGGATTGAACTGTACACTGTGAATAAATTTGCTCACAAAACAGCAAAATGACAGAGTGCTTGCCATGTATTCTTGTTATACAATCTTGCAGAATTGTCTGTAAACACTTATTTTTTCATTTTAATTTATTGGCTATTTTAATAATGATTTACTTACCATATATAAGTTTTAAATATAGTACTTTTCTTCATTGACAATTAAACATATTTCCTTGCTGTCAACTATAAGCTTGACTTTAACCGTGGTTGTCACCATCTTTAATCTTTTTTATCTGATTCAAATGATCTTACCCTCCATTTGGATTAGTTTAATCGCAATCCAGTTAATCCTAGATAGCATTTGTATATGTGGATAAAAATTGATCAAATTGATATAGTTCATTTGTATACACGATTTGAATGATCAGAGTAATCTTGGATCAGTTTGATTCAAAAAGTGTAAGCACTACAGGTGTCTGGTGCATGGGACTCTCATTGTAAGGAAGCTCAACATTTTGCTGTTTTCTGGAAGTGTGATTTGTGATTTAATTTCATGATGAATGTTGAAACAAGCAGACTAAGATTTTTATTGCCACTTGCAATTGCCAGTATTATATTTATATGCCATCTTAATAAAAATATTGCCAAGTGGCAATTTTGGCACTATGCAGTGCAACCCTGCATATGAGTATGATGTGACATAATTCAATTTTGTTATAACATTATATAAAATGGAAGATTGATTGGAAAAAGTGGGAATATCATCATTAAGTTAGTCTCAAAACATTATTCATAAATCATAAAATATAAAACTCAGTAAATTTCTAGCTTTTTTTTATTTATTTTTTAAACTGATTTTTCAATTTTGTTCAAATTCAAACTAAATTAAATGATGTTACACAATACTATACTATAATAGAATCTCTTTATTATAATCAGAGATACTGTTATTAGTTATTTAAGGTTATCGGAATTAGCAAGTCTCAAAAGATAAATTAAAATACACTTATCAAACTTTCCGTATTACAATCAGTTTTCTTACAGTTATTTGCATTTTTAAGTTGTCTTTTTACACTGTCAGCTTCAACATGTGATTTATAATGCAGAATTGTTATTAGTTATTGCTGTCAGTCTTAACCAGTACTTTAAATGTTAGTTGTTTTAATCATTATTTGCTCAGAGTACAGTAGTTTAAATTGATATTTCCTACTTCAATTATATACTAGCTGCTTTTAAAGACAGAACTGCAGAAACACAGCAGGTAAACAACATTGGCTGAATTACTACTAATTAATAATTATACTTAATGAATCTTGAAATCATATATTTTTTAATCATTTAACATATCTTTTTAATGTTGGAGTCAAAGTAAAACTAGAATTTCCATTAATTGAAGTCTTATTTACTTAATCTCACCTAATGTTATCATTTAGTTATTGTTATTAGTGTAGGCAAGTTTCATAGTAATTATAATAAGCAGATTCTATTGTGTAATTACTTTTTCATAATTATAGATAACTGATATTTAGATATAGTATTTTCTATAATTATTAAATAATATATTACATGGAATAGAAAATTCATTATTAAGAAGGATGTACATTATTTATCACATAAACTTTGTTTTCTATTGACTTATTGATATTTCCTACTACTGAAAAGGAAATATAAATTTGTCATAAAAATGAATACTGATACAATAAAATTCAGAATTTTTTATAGTTGATGTGCAAATTTCTAAATGATTTCAGTTAATACAGTAAATTATATATAATATAATATAATCAAGATGGGTTGATAATAATAAAAATAATAATAATAGTAAAGATAATAAGTGCAGAGTGCAAACAGTTAGTAGTTGAACTTTGGTTCACAGTTAGAGTATGTCATGAGAATGTACACTAAGAAGAGATTTTTTTCCCCTGAGGGGAAGAGGGAGATGGTTAAGGATTACCCTGAAGAACTTGGTTTCTACTGTATTATTTTAGATGCATTTTTGCAGGAAATCAAACATATTTTTAGACCCATCTAGAAATTCTCAGAAGAGGGGAGATTTAATTCTTGCACCTGGTGAAAACGGGTATGATCAGCTATATAAATATGAAGGTTATCTTACATAAGTTTCTCACACCAAATGACCAATCTAACACATTTTAAAAATTCTTTTTTCCTCTACTGTACACAATTTACAAAATTTTTAAAATATGTTAGATTGGGCACTCATTNAAATTGACACTCAAATATCTAAGTGGCATTGGCAATGTTAGCTTAAGTTGGTTGTAACACATTTCAGTTCCCACTTATAGAAAATTTCGGTACACATTTTCTAAAAACAATTTTCTTCAAGTCTAGCACAGTGTTCCCAAAGTGTAATCCATGCCCAGTCAATTAAAAAGTGCTAGTTTATTGAAAACTTAAAACTAGAATAAAAATAATGAAACAGTATTGAATTTCTAAAATAATAAATTTGATGTCTTTAAAACTTTATTGTAATTAAAAGAAATGTCATATTCTATACCAGGGGTGGCCAACCTGCGGCTCGCGAGCCACATGCAGCTCTTTGAAGGATTATTTGTGGCTCTCGAGTTCCCTTTTCATTTTTGTGTTGTTATATTTTAAAAAATTATTATTGTTCCGTATATGTTTCAAAATGTCTTTTAAATTACTAACAACAAATATGAAAGACTAAGTGCAACGTTGTAACAAATTTCATTTCCATCCAAGTTAAGAATGATATGACTCATCGAAAACTGCGTGAATGAACATAAACAGTGACGTAATCATCCGTTATCGACCGATTCCAGACCGATTTTAAATTTGTAAACTGTCATTGCAACGGACAGTTGACATTGTGCTCTGGAGGAAACAATTTGTATCACTCTTGCTACGGATATAATTTGTATTCTGGAATTTTTTGCATACCTTTTTAATACGTATTTAATTGCGACTCGCGAAAAATTTCAAATTTTGAAAAATGGCTCGGACTATCAAGGAGCTTGGCCACCCTGGGTATATACAGTCGACTCCCCTATAACACGGTAGATACGTTCCTGTTTTTATGAATCCAGCTCCTAGGAATCCAGCCCCTAGGAATTCAGCCAATCACAGCCCGGCATGTATGTAGTTTACGGACTACGGCTGTTTGAAAGGTTTCTTCCATAAAATTAATCAATTCTAGACTAATTTGACTCAACATTTCCAAAATACGTATAATTTTTTGGGAATAATCCATATAATCTATGCTATAAACAAAAAATTGTAGGATTACTTACCAAGTGTGCATCGTTCGACTACACCGTTGCTTAAGCTTGTTTTTGTCGTGGAGATTGTCATCGAATGGTGCTCGCGTGCTTCTGATAAATTATTTTTTTTGCGAAAAATTCGCTGAACTTTAGAGACATCATTAATGTAAATATAATTTTTATGGACGTTAAATAATAAATGGTTTTTAGTAGGTCTGCTGCTCGTTTAAACTCAATGGTTTGTGCAATCCTGTCGCAACATGATCGGGAATGACTTTTTACCGAATTACAGGAGTTTTTTTTTAGCATGTTTGTACGAATACTGTCGCAATTTTTTTGAAGTGATTTAGGAATCCAAACTATAGGAACCCGTGTTATAGGGGGGTCGACTGTAAATATATATATGTATGTATATTTATTTGTTACACTCAAAATAACGCGACTTTCAAGAAAGTTTCNTTTTGATGAATATAAAACAATAATAATTATTAAATTTTTATAGATATCAAACCAATAATGACGTTTGATGATCCACCAGGATCTCCTGAATCTAATATAATTCATAAAGATAGCAGCATGTACATAGATACTTTGGGTGTATCTTCACTACCTGGACCAAGTAGTTTTCAAACTGAAAGAGAGATTTCTGAATCAGCAGATCAGCAAAATTTATTAAGTAAGAAAATTTATTTCTCTTACAATAAAATTCTGAATTTATTGGCAAATATGGAGAGTTTTTACACAGATTCTTCAACTGTACTGAAATAATAAAAACAGGTTCTCAGACTTAATTTGTTTTTTTTTTCCTTTTGTTTTTCCTGTACAATTTCATTCAGATTGCTTTTTCAAAAAGAACTTTATACATTTTTAATGTTTTTGGCTTTCTCCTAACTTTTTTTAATGTTGTTATCAAAAAATTTAATTGTAATCTTATAATTAAAATTATTTATGTAATATTTACATAAATTTTGTACAAGTTACATTTTTATCTACTACATTATTGCTTTCAAATGTAAAGATTTTGATGTGAATGAAATGATTTCAAATAATTTACATCAGTTGAACATAATATAAAAATTAACATTAAAATATTTTATTTATTTAATAGTTTATCAGCAAAGTTTCTATTTTCATTTTTTAGAGTTTTTTTAGGAAAAGAAATTATCATCCTCATTACAGATAACAGTTCAATATTTATTACCATTTGATTTAACTATTGTATTTTAATTCTTATAATTTTCTATCTTTATTAGTTTTTATTTTATTCTTAATTGTCTTAATATACTTTATAAAATATATCAATATATGTATAGTACTTCTAGTTATTTCAAATAGTCTCTCCTTGACCTGTGTTGTGATATTTAATTTACTGAGTTCCCTGTAAGAACTAATTAGTTCAAAACAATACTTGAAGCAATCCTTGCCAAACACCAGTATTATATAAACTGCAATTTATGAAATAAATATGTTCGACAAGGCACGAGTAATTTGTGTAGGAAATGTAATATATGTAAGGAGAATAAATAAATAAATATAATAAAATACTTACATTCTCCAAAACTTGGTACTTTCTGCTTGTTAAGGAAACTAGAGTTTTTTAATTGGAAACATTTTCATCTCATTTGATCCAACTTTAGCCACAAAAAGTTTGTAATAGCTTTCTGGTTGAGGTTGGTTTGAATGAACTGAAAACATTTCAAATTAAAAAATTTTAAAGAAAGTTTGATTTCCCTAACAAGCAGAAAGAATAAATATGTATAAGTAAATAGCATAGGAATTACTATAAATAGTTCTTTTAGAAGAGTTAGTAAATTGTAATTATGTTTTTAATTTCTATTATTAATATTTGAATGTACATACAAATAATGAAAATTTATGGCTAACTCAGTTACAGAAATAATAAATGCAGTTCTGACTTAGTGGGATTTGAAATATAAATATTGATATGAATCAATCATTTGTTAACTTTTATCAATGAATTTAATTCAAATTGAAAAACCAAAAACTTTTTATGTAATTGTTATTTTCACATTATTTAAAAAGTCATTCTCCATTTTAAACAATTATTTATTTTTATGTTTTAATTTTCATCAGCTTAAAATTAAAACATCAAAATGATAATTCAGTGAAACATCAAAAACAATATAAAATATATTTATAAAAATTACAGAAAAATTATGCATTAAAATTTCAATGGAAGATTATATAAATAAATAAAAATTTTTACTATCAAAAAAAAAAGCAATAAAATTAAACTCTTGTGTATTTTATCTAATATTTTTAATTAAATTTTTTTATATACTAGAGAAATAAACTATGTATTTGTGTATAGACTATAATAGAAGAATTATATATTTATATAAACTAAACTTTGTAAATACAGTAGTTAATCCATTGAAGTTTATTAATCTATATAATTGTTTCTGAAATAATTATTTTAATAACAAAAACTTTTTTATCACTTAAAAGTATATCACATTCATTATATTAAATGTATAAGAAAACCTAATGCTGTACTTATTCTTTATTTGTTTTTTGAAACCATGTTGTACTGTTTGTTGAGTATTAAACACAAGATCATGTTATTAATCAAACACATGGCCTCTTTTCCATCTTTATTTAATTGAATTAAATAAAGATGGAAAAGAGGCCATGTGTTTGATTAATAACACGATCTTGTGTTTAATACTCAGCTGTACAATTATTTATTGTAACATCACCAAATGCCGGACTGCAATTTTTAATCATATTTTTTAATTTAAAATATATGCTCTTCACCTCAAATTAGTACTGTACTGTAGTGTCTTACTCCTGTACATTATACTTTTCTGTTAGCAATGGAGTTGTGCCAGTCATCTATTAACTGCTTTCAGGGGAAATGTTTTGAATTGAAATAACTTGACTTCTGGTTTCCATCAGAAGTTTGTATATAGATAGATTGGATAGAATATAGATTGTATAGAATAGATAATTGGGGCCTCTTATCCCTAAGGTTTCCATATCTGGCCTTGTTTTTCATCTATCTAACTTCATTCTTGAGATTAAGGAAAGACAAATGGACAACAGTGGGAATTTATAAGTCTATAATTTTTTCAAATTGCATCCCAACAATTGACTTGCTGATTGTATATTATACAGTCAGAAAGATAAAGTATTGTTTGAAAAAAAAATTTTATATAGAGAAAAAATACATATACATTATATGATTATGGTTGAATTAATTTTGTACTAGATCTTTGTACTAGAAAACTAAAAGTTCATTATTGAAATTTTTTACACAAACAAATATTATACAGAACTTTTTGCATTAAGATCTATTTTAAGATTTAGCCAGGTCTCTAATGTAGAAATACACATAATAAGCAATAGAGTCAATACATCTTTGGCCAGTTAAAAATTCCTGAAGAATTAATCCAAATCCAAATGTGAATCCTTCAGGGCATTACATAGATATCTTTTTCAATTTATCATTTAGCTTTATTAATATATTTGTTAATACAAATATTTATCAAGTAATGTTTATCTTGAATTCCTTGCCAGTTATTTGGATTTATTCATTGAATGGTTCTTGGTATTTATTTTAAAATATTTTAGTGAAAACATCCTCTGACTTAAATAGTTTATAAAAGTTATGTTTTGGTTTTTTTCCTTTTTTTAGGTATATCCTGTTTATTTCATAACATCAAAATTATTTATATCATTCAGATTAGCATAATTTTATTAATTAAACAATTTATTGGAGCAAATTTAAGGAGAGAAAATTTGTATTCAAATTTGTTTCAGTGAGTTTTGTTCTATTCTGTATGAATTTATCTGAATAAGCTTGAAAAATACCAGACAAAAATGCTTTTATTCTAGTTGTGTTAGTATAAGTGACCTTTATTTATTTTGTAGAAAAATAACTTTTTAAAAATATATTAATTAGTTTAAGAATTTAAATTGATTAGGGGTTTTTCTTTATTTAACCTGTTTTGATAAGAAAATCTTTTTAGAGATTAAAATATAATCTTAATTAAATCCTCATCAGTGTCATAATGTTTGATATAAGTTTTATTTAATAATACATGAATATAAATTTTTTAAATATTAACAGATGATTGATCATTTGAATAATTTATTTTTTAAATTATATACCTCGGACCTAAATATCTAGATGTTATTAAAAGTTTAAATATGATAGAATTTTATATCATTTGATATCTGATCTGTAGAACAAACAACAAAATTTTATTTGGAATTTATTGATTCAGCAACAATATTTTTGTAAGGCATAATATGTGTGCTGAGACATATACTGTATATATTGATATATATATATTACTGTATATACTGTATATATTGATTCAGTATTTAAAAATTTCTTAATGAAAAATCAAAAATGATAATTTTCTATATTTCCAAAATTGTTTTTATTTTTTATTCATTTTCATAATTTTATTATTGTTTATTTTAATAGATGTTCATTAATTTGTTATTATTATTTTAAATATTTAATTTATCAATCTTTATATTTTATTTAATAGCATTTATAAATATACTCAGTATAAAAAGTGTATTTATTTACTAGAAAAATGGAATATATATTTGGTTAAAATAATTGTTTGGTTGCATTTTAATATTTAAAAAAATTTAATCAATGTAAATATTCATGATAATTAAATTCTCTCTATATTTGCTAATATAATTTAAATAGTTAATAAAATTACTTTTTCTGGATATATAATAATACTGTATATTTTAATTTTATTATATTAAATGATATATATACTTTGTTTACATTATTAAAATTTTTGAAGGTACATTAAAAGATATATTTATATAACAGTTATGTTTGTAAGATTTATCTATTATTTTGTTAAAAGTTTGCTTTCAAAAAAATGAGTAAGTATTTTTAGCTATAAATTTTATTTAGTGATTAATTGAATAATTTTTATTTTGTTATTATTACTTATGTTCATTGCAGAAAAAAGTGTTGTTAATAATAATGTGGTAAAGTATAAAATTTTATAAATAAATAAATTTTATTTAAAATATAGTTATGTAGTTATTTCATTAAAATTTGAATTAGTTATTTAAAAAAAATTATATAAATGTTCTAATGATAAGATTGTAATTTTTTTTTCATCAAACATTTTAAGATTAGCTACTTTCACATATTGTACTGATGTTTCTTATATACTAACATTTATTTTTATATATAATAAAAATTAAATATTTATTTCATACTTATATAAAAGTTTAAATAAAATATTTCTTTTCAAAAATGTTTACTTGTTTATTTACTTCTACACAGACAATTAAACAAGTTTGACTTTATAAGTTAAAATAAGATCAAGCTATTGCTTTATAAAAAAGTTGAAACTAAAATTTGTTATAAAGGTATAATTACTCCATTGAAATATTGCTTTATATTACACAAACAATTTTTGTTCCTGAATCTTATTTATAATAATTGAAAATGCAAATTCTGTATTAAAATGTTTCAGGTAAGTTAATTCATTGCAGAAAATGTTATTAATAGCTAATTCTTTATAGTTTAAAGGTCAGTCTTCACTGTCTTATTATTCAGTTTAAATTAAATTTATTGAAGACATAATTGAATAAAGTTTTGAGAGATTCATTAAATCACTGTTGTTCTGCAATTAATATTAAAATTTATTGTAAAATGTATAAAGAATTTATGATATATTACATCCATTAGTTGTTTAATATGAACTGTAAACTTTGATATTATTTTTAAAGTAGTAATCTATGTAAATATAAGGTATCTACACACAAATTTTATTCTAAAAACAAGTTGAAAGTAATACTATTTGTATATATTTATATATTAATGTGGTGACAAATATTCTGTGTTTATCCACACACAATATTTATCCTCACATTTATATCTGTGAAGTTCACTGAAAAAACATGAAAAATAATTTTATTATTTGATAAAATTATTCTTTTTTTTCTTCAGTAATGAACGGATACAAAACTTATGCCAGTGTGAAAAGCTATCAGGCTTATGATAAGGAACAGACTGTCATCTTGATTCCACCAAATAATAATTTCCAGATTCTTTTTTTTAGCAATTTTCTAACTTTTTTCAGTGAACTTTACAGATATCGGCAGATGTGTGCCATAGTGGCTACAAAGGTTCATAACTTGTCTATATCGTACAATAGACACTTGCAGGTAGAAAATGTTGACTTCTATTCAGAATTTGTAGTTAAAATATGGCATCAAGAAAGGAGTAAGCTATGAGAAACACCGCCACTTAGATTGATACTGTTCCTTTTTTTTTAATATTTAGCTGAATTTAACAAATATTTGAATTTTTGAGAATTCTTGTGAGCTATTCCATTCGTTTCTCTTGAAATAATAACTGGAAACCAGACTTCAGAAATCGGACCTTAATTGATACTCAGTTATATAACATGCTTTATTACGTTCTTCTCCGTCCAAACTGCCTTTTTGTCACGATATAAAGCATTTTTGTCACAAAATGCTTTATATCGATTGGTTGGAGTTTTTAAGTTCTTGAATTTAGTAGAATAGCATTCTATAATACTTTAGGATTCTTGAATTCAAGAAACTTTGAAATGACAAATTCTCTTGTCCACATTTTCAAAGTAGCTTGAATACAAATTTTACATTCATACATACAGGGTGATTATAATTAAGGTTCCACTTTGAAATAGCCATAAAATGAAAACTATTGGACAGAATGTTATCAAACTTGGTAATAGTGTATAGGACGTCATAGGATTTTACTTCCTGTGAGAAAAAAAAAGTTCAAAAACTCACCACCAACGGGAAATGGCACTATCTGCAATATTGTTAAACGAAATAAGACATGAAGACATCGTTGAAAATGTTTTTAATCGGTTTTAAAACGAAACTGTTTGTGGGGTTACGCAAAATCACAATGGCTTACGGCAGGAAGAAAGTGATATGCTAAGAGCTACTGTTGAGAACACAGTAACGCGATGTAACTTGCTTATCAAAAATGATGGACACCACATAACATGCTCTGTAACACGTTTTAAAATCGATTAAAAACATTTTCAACGATTCAACGATGTCTTCGTGTCTTATTTCGTTTAAGAATATTGCAGACAGCGCCATTTACTGTTGATGGTGAGTTTTTGAACTTTTTTTTCCTCACAAGAAATAAGATCCCATGACGTCCTGTACACTATTACCAAGTTTGATAACATTCTGTCCAGTAGTTTTCATTTTATGGGCATTTCAAAGTGAAACTTTAATTATAATCATCCTGTATATATCTGATAAATTTATAAAAAAATATACAAAAATATAATAATAATACAGTTGATCCCTTAGTGTGAGGATAATTAGAAAACTTTGTCATAATAAACATATTAGTCTTATAAAGTTCACATTTGTCACAACGGAGATAGGTAGGAGTTTCAGTGGCTAGTTTCTTCACGTTATAAATGTGAAAATGGCACTGGCCGCGGAGCAACGTGCTAAACGTTGAACGAGCAACGGAGCAACGTTCTTTGGTACGCCAAGTTTGAGCGTGTCATGCTGTTAAGCAAGACGTCTAAGTAAGATTCCATAATGCCTTAATATTTTGAAGAAACGGTCAATCATGAAGTTGGTTTGGTTTTATTAAGTTGCGGTAACACAACACTCGGGCGATCTACCTAGGGGGAATGCCTTCCGGAAGCTCTTTTTTAAGGGTAACTAGCCCCTATTCAGGCATTTACAGACGTGGAAAAAACCGGGAAAACTCCACATGGCCAGCCCGTCCTGACCCACGACCGAACTCCCAGTTTTCAGAGAACGGAACCGCTTGGCCACTGGTGGGCCTAATCATGAAGCATATTCTGATGGCCATTCTATGCTTACCTACTTACGGGGATTGAAAGTTTGCAGCAAAGGTGGCTATATGTGACTGATATTGATGGTGATTACCTACAAGACTGAACTAATTTTTGTTGAGTTAATTATCAATAAAGTTTTTTTCAAAATGTCTAAATTTCATCTTTACAACCTGATAATTAAATGTGAAATATTTAAATTTATGTGATTACTCAACATTTAACACTGAGCGAAAAAAATTTTTGAATTAATCTGTGTGTGTGTGTGTGTGTGTAAATGGGATATAGTCAACTGGGCTATCGCCAAGTAGGCGCCGGATATCTGACGACAAAATAATAAATCAATAATAGACAAACAAATTTTATCGTTTACTTTTTTAAAATCGTTAGTCTTTTCTATTGATCTACGACTCATCAATTTAAATAGTCATTTATTTACTTAATCAGACTTTTTCTATTGTATTCAAAATCTAAAGATTTCCACACACCCGCGTAAGAATAAAACGTAATGAAGTTACAAAAAGAAAAAAAATGAAAAACAGTAAAACAATCCAGTGAATTAAATAATCGAAAAGTTAGCATGCATTTACAAGTATTTTTGAATCGAGTAAAAATTTCATGAAGTAGATATTCTACATGATTCATATTTTGTGATATACGATAGAAATAATATCTTTGTGAAACATCATCTAAAAGGTGTAAAAATAAATGATGGAGTTCCGCTGGAGTGTTTTTAGGTGGAGTCAATCAGATTACATAACCGTTAAAATATATTAGCTGATCAAGATATTTAATGCATTCTTTAATTAAAAGCAGTGCTGTGGAGTCGCATAAAAATCTACCGACTCTAACTCCGACTCCGACTTTTCTTTCTCGTCCGACTCCGTTTTATATACATAACAAGTTGGTAAGTAAAAGGGAGTCGGAGTCGTCAAACTCCGACTCCGGCTATAACACCAAAACTCCACGACTCCGACTCCACAGCCTTGATTAAAAGAAAAAAGACCATTCTGGGTATGGCGACATTCGTGTGATAGGTAACAGAAACGATATTTTTTTTAGAAACGAGTTAAAAGAACCATCTAAACATAACGTTTGAAAAATCCATATTATTAAGTTTATTTTTATGTAGGATTAAAAATTTCATAGAAATTATGTTGAAATTTCCAATTCAAAATTATTCAGCTAGTTAATTCCTTTTTATTTTCAGCTATGTATCATAAATCAAAATTTGTAGAATCATTTAAGAAATAAGTTCCAAAAATTATTTAAAATGAAAAGGTATAATTGCACAATATTCAAATTAAGAAAAAATAGTTTTTAGATTAATTTATTAATATTTTGTAATTAACAAACATTTACGCATGTTTACAAAAAGTATCCGTCAAATCATATGCTGGTAAAACGTGCAAAAATTCTCAATTTTTTGTTGCCCAGTTGACCATCTATCAGCTGTCGCGTGCCCCTATAAACTGAACGAATTAAGTATTCTATAAATCAACGTTCGACTAATTAATTTCATGAAACGTAAAACCAAATTTAAAACAGTTTATCTGACGCAATATGATAAGAAAGAACTCTAATCAGGATTACAATAAGATTAATAAGGGGTATGCGACAACTGGGAGATTCACAATGGGCGATAGAAACAAAAATTTTTACACTTGTTAGCAAGCATACGATTGGGCGGATATTTTTGGAAATGTTAGTAAAATATAAATAAATGTGGTTGAGAGTTATGAGTTATTTCTGACTTTGTAAAAGGTAATGTTTTTGGAACAACGTAGCATCGTTAATAATTATATGTCAGAAACATTTAACAAAGCACACCGAAGAAACCACGAAAACAAATTCTTACGAAGAACTGGTATTCTTTCAGGTGCTTTGTCAGCTATTTCTAATTCGTTGGAAGAACTTTCCATGAATTTAAAATATGTATGTCTAAGAGCAAATCATTCTCAAAAAAAATAGAAGTACTGTATTTCTAAGCTTCATTGCGTAATATCTCTAGCAATTTATCATTTGTGCGGTTATCTAGTTCAATAAGTACAGTATTCAACTTTCGACTTTTATTATACAATTAAGACCAATTGTTTATTACATCGAACATTTGTGTCAACATACAGTTGTTCTTTGCACATTGTAACTTTAAAGTAAATAAAAGGTATGTATTCAAAATTTATAATCTTAATCGTATACTAATTTTTGGGACTTATAAATATGACAAGTGTTAAAAAAAATAACACAAAGGAAATTGTATATGTAACATGTAAATTAACTTTAATACCCTGATTATCTATCAAATGAAACAAATTGCTAAGTATAATTTTTATTTGTTGTGTCCCAACAAGTGAAAAATAAGCCTACTGGAAAAATTCTTAATTATATCAATAGTGAAAGCTTTTTTTTTTAAATTTATTTTTATTTTTATACTTGTTTCTATTCTTCAGAAATGGCCAATTCAAGAATATTGAGTCAAAGAGACAAGGAAAAATATGCTTGGAATGGATATCTTTATATTAAAGACAAGATTAATAAGGAAGGTTCGATTCAATTTTGGCGATGTGAAAATAAAAACAAAGGATGCAAAGCTAGAATCTGGACAAGTGTCAGTAAAGGGTCGTTAATTTGTGAAAAAAAGGAACACTCGTGTAGCAGTTACGGAAATGCGGACAGAGTAATAACGCGAAAATTTAGTAAAGCAACCAAAAAATTAGCGGATACTATAATGAACAATCCTTCACAAATCAGAACTCAAATTAAAATAGAAAATGTTTATTCTGTGGCGGAAGGAATGTTTCCAAATCATAACAGTCTGTGCAAAATATTCAAAGAAGAAGATTGAAAAAAATAATAAAATAGGACCCAAATTACCTTGATTCTAGGGAAGTATTAAATATTCCTGTAGAATACTAAAAATATGAATTCAGTCCACAATTTAAACCTTTTTTTTTTTTTTTTTTTTTTTTTTGCTGATTATGGATCAGAACAGGTCGATCCAATGAGAATATTCATTTTTGATTCTACAAGTCATGTAATGTGGAGCCAAAGCATAAATGAATTATTTGTGGATGGCATATTTTTACTTTCCTCCTCTTGTTCAAATTTTTATTTTGGTTAGAGAGGGTGGGGGTCCTGTTTTCCCTTTTTATATTGTTTACTACATAAAAAGAGTCTTGAAACAAATGTACAGAATTACTTAACATGATACATAAAATGTGGCCATTACATGATTCTTAAAATATAAATGTTGATTATACATGCTTTATGTATAGTATTTCCGCAAGCTCACATAATTGCTCTTTTCTGTCTCGTACAAAATCTTCGTAAGCACTTAGCTTCGTGCATTTTTTTAACCAGATACAATTTTGATGCGCAATTCGCTTTACATTCAAAAATGATCACTTGCTTTTGTTTCAGAACAAGATACAGTGCTAGACAAAAATATAAATTCAAATAATATTTTTAGACTGTAAACGAATAAATTGTTTAAATGAAATGGTAGCATGCAAAATAATCGGTTATTTAAAATATTAAAATAATAGATATAATTTTATACTCACAAATTATTTGAAAACAAAATATTAAAAAAAAAAATTTTAGAGACAAAATTATAAGTTCAAAAATGTATTAACCGTCTTAATTCAAGAAATTAATACTTTGTGTAATGTCCTTGGTGACGAATAACATCGTACTTGCTATCCGGCATTAAATCAATTAATTTATTCAGCAGCTCATTTGTAATTTCATCCCAAGGTTTTTGAATAGATTGTTTCAGTTCTGGAACTATTGAAAATTGTCTCCCATTTTTGTAAATGGACTCGGATCTGAAAAGCGTACAGGCCATGAGAAAACTTCAATATTACTTTTAGAAAACCATTATTTCATTAGTTTTGAATTGTGGCGGGATGCGTTATCCATGTTAAAAACTGAAATTTTTACCTTCAAGAATGTGACTATACTTCCTAAGTTGATCTTCTAACAGAGTTTAATAAGTTTTAGAGATCACAATACTATAGATAGCCATAAAGATTAAACTTTTCATCTAAAAGTAATATACTGTGCTAGTGGTTCTTAACCAGTGTTCCGCAATCTGCCTCGGGTGTTCCACGGGAGGGGAAAAAACATTTTAAGTTTTTATTGCAAATTTATTCTGATGTACTACAGTATATGAAGACTTATGATTCGTAGGCAATTCCATATTTTTATTTTACTCAATACATTAAAATTTATTAGTTTATTGCTTTATTGTTTCCTGAGAATAGTAAACATGGAGTTGCTTATCAATTTTTGAATACATTGTTCCAATGCTCCCTGTAATAAAAAGTATAAGAATGGAATTCTGTGGCCTCAGAAATAGAATTGGGAAATCCAGTTCCGCTGCTGGAACTGATCCGAGTGCGGATAGGTTAATTAAGCTAGGCTGTTCCTCAGAATCATTACGTAACATCGAAATTGCTTAGTCTGTTGAACTAGATAGTCCTTTATCGGTTTTATATAGGATATAAAATGTTTCTCTCTCCCTCCTTTATTTTTTATTTTATTTATTTATTTAGTCGATTTGCTCCAAATTATAATTGTTTAACTCGGAATCTGAGAAAAATTTAGATTATAACGAAACCTGGACTCCTTACCCCTCCCCTGATTTCATCCCCTTTATTAACTCCTAAATCCTTTGTCCGATCCCCACCAAAATTTTTTATGCTTATTCTCTGGGACTCTAGGGAAAATGTAGGCTTTAACTAAATCCGGACACCCAACTCTTCCCCTGATTTGATCTCTTCGACACTTCGCTATAAACAACAATTGTAAACTAAAATAACCAAATTTATAATATGGTTTTCATTTTAACGTTTAGTCACTTTAGCGGTTTGGACGGGCAATGACCGACATATCAGTTGGGTTGCTAACAAAACAAATAATTACGAACTCTAATAGAAATATAAATTTTTAAAATATATTTGTAAATTTAAAATACTCTAAACTAATTTCATTATTCCTAAAAACCCGTGGAACATTTTCATTAGTTCAAGTTCAAATTCACATAAAGAATTCATCGTTCCGTGGAAAGCCCTATTCGTAAAAGTACAGAATGAAGAACGCTTTAGTAGTACCGACCGGAACTGTCTCGACACTCGGTGTGGCACTGTTCCACTTCTACTCAAAGATTTAAAACCACTGTAATATACCATTGATGAGTCCAGCTCATGATCTTTCTTGTCCTATCCAAACAAGCATTTTTTTGTTTCTTTGTTAATGATGTTTTTCTTCATTACTTTTGTGTATTTTGTTAGATTGCGAAACTCGAGAAATAGTGAATTTAACAGGAAAGTAAAGCAACACCTTTGATTTTTCTTGCTGACAACTTAGATCGAGTTGCAAGTAAACAAATTTGTCTTTGTTCAAGCGATGATAAACGATATTTAGTGGCTCCATCAATTCTATGTTTTATAACATTAGCTATGGCACATTGAGAACAGCTAATTGCAGTAGCAATTTTTCTGTGGGTTGCTCCACAGCCATGAAATCTCCAAATTTATCTAGTTTTATATTCTCCGAGTTGACATCCAGGGGCCTGTTTTTTGTTCTCAATGATTATTACAAGTAATGTATCTCTTCGTATACATAAATGTTTGATATAACTTCATTTGCACAATCATGAATTCAATATAGCGTTTGGAACGTCGAGCATCATTCCACTGACGTACAAAATGCCATTGTCAAACTTCTAGGCTTACAGGAAGGCGGTGCTGAACGTCCGACGTTCACGTTTTCGCGTTGAAAACTTCAGCCGCAACCTCGCTATTAATATTACTTGGACTTATATTTTTGTCTAGCGCTGTATTATGCTATTTCTGAACTTGAGAATCATGTACCCAATGAATTTGAAGTGGTTTTAGAACGGTTCACGAATGCATACATAGGTCGTTAAGGATATTAGAACCAGGGCGGCTCCACGATTTTTTCCCCCAACATTTGGTCTCTACAAAACAGAGCCAGCGGAACGCACTGAGCAGTCTATGCCTGATGCATGGCACCTTAGTGAAAATTAAAAAAAACTTTGCGCCTAAACACATATCTGATTTCGCTAATATGGAAACGCAGAAAGTTTTGTTGTAAGAATAATAATAACAAATGCACTTAAATGTTTATATACTTTATTTATATTATACATATTTTTAATTAGTTACAAAAAAACTGCTTAAGGCTAAACATTACAATAACAATAATTGTAGGGAGCCATAACAACGGTAAGCAGCCTAGCGCCTAGGCTGCTTACCCTGGTACCGAAGAACAATAAATGGAAGAAATAGGACAAATTTTGTAGATAAAAATTTTTTGTTGCAATTTGAAAAATTGTAGACCTGTAAATTCCCACTGTTGTCCATCCGTCTGTATTTCCTTAATCTCGAGAACGGAGTTAGATGAAATCCGAGACCGGATATGGAAACCTTATAGGCAGGAGGCCCCTAACTATATACGAACTTCCGATGCAAACCGGAAGTCACATTTCAATTCAAAACTTTTCTCCTGAAAACAGTTAATAGATGTCCGACACGACTCCATTGCTAATGGAAAAATATGATGTACTGTACTGTACAGTACAGTACAGTACAGGGGCAAGCCACCACTAATTTGAGAGTATATATTTTAAATTAAATAAATTATGACAGCTAAAAACTGTCATTTGAAGTTTCAGCCTGGCATTGTGAAGATGTCACAATAATTGCTCGTTTCATTTAACTATTCAACTCTCTTTTTACTACTATTGTATACAATTCTATTTTATATGTGGATTTATGTTTTATTGGTGATTTAAATATCTATGTAAATAGGAATTATATATTTAAAAAAATAAATAGGTAAATGTACAGTCTTTGGTTAACGATTCTATCGAGAGCAAGATTATCATATTACAGTATGTATATATGCCGGAAAATCCGCTTTAGGTACTGTTTACATGTTTAGTAAATATATTTTAATTAAAATACTATTGTAACCAAAAAGTTTTGAATATTAATAATTTAGTAACCTATGCTTGCTGTTTGGAATGATGATGGACAATGAGTTCGAAATGCATTTCTAATATTAATAAAGTGTATATTTTTTAACTTTTTAACTTAAGAGAGAAAAATTTTTTATCTCTGACTCCGTTTCATCACTTAACCTACAAGACGTGTAGGTTAAGTGATTAGCCAGCCCTGGGCTACATCAAAGAAGACAACTAATTCTGCGGAAGCTCGTCATCGAAAAGTTTAATTGATCTTTGGCAGCAGCATAAGTTATCCAAATTTATGGATTTTTATAAATGTACTGTACTACAAAAAATTCAAAAAACATGATGTTGATTACCAAAGAGCAGTAACAACTTTTCAACATCAGCACAAACGTAGACATATAAGGAAGCTGACCAAAGAATTTTGTGAAAAGTTTTAAATACAATAGGGAAAATAGAATATTTGCGCGTTGTTGCTTTTAATTATAAAATGAATTAATACATTTAAAATAAAATTTTTGTTTTGAATTTTTTTTCTAATGTATGGCAAATATTTTTATTATTTTGTAATTAAATAAATCAAACAATTGTACATTTCCATTATTTCAATATTGTGTCTTTTCATTTTTAAATTATTTTCGGAACCCCTTTTCTTAGCCATACTTTTTTGAAATGATTCTACAAATTTTGATATAAGATGTCAAGGAAAATATGTATTAACTAGATTATTTATTTTTGAATATTAAATTTCAATATAACTTCTATACAATTTCATAATTTATACAAAAATAAATATGAAATTTGAAAATTATCTATTATTATTATGTTTAGATCGTTCTTTTAACTCGTTTCTAAAAAAAATTAGAGGAGAAGGTGGTATTATGGAACCCCAATTATATTTTAGTGAATTGTAAACAAAGTATAACTACACCCACATTTTTTGTGCGAAAAGTACTGGTAACTATTAAACTAAATGTTCCTAATTGGATTTTTCGCTAGTGTAACTGTAAGTATGATTTTTGAAGGATTTTGTACAAAAAGTCCGAAAGTAGGCTTAGAGAAAATCGGGTGGTAATATGGAACCTTACTGTATATTTTCAAAAAAATGCTTTAATGTAGCCAAAAACAAATAGGAAAGTACAAAAAATGTTAAATAATTACAAAATTATTTACTCCAATGTATTTTATCGCAAAAATGCTTTTATAATAGAAAAATATGACCTCCATCAACAATATATATTCCAGCAGCTCTTTTTCGATATTCTCAGGAAGAATTGGCTTTCTACCTAGTGTCTTTTTCACAAATTGCTCTGGAGGAATGTCTGCTTGCAAATAGAAAGTTCGGAGGAGTTGAGTTCCATATTACTGTAAAAGCACCAATGGGGTCCGTATTTCACGCATCGCCATCTTGAATTAACTTTTAAATGTCTGTCAAGACCAACATTTAAAAAACGTGAACATCACAAGAGATTAATATGTACAGTACCCCTAAGTCTCTGGAACGGAATACATGCACTAAGGAACCTACAACTACACTATTTATATTTTAAAAATAATTAAATTCACTTAGCACATTCAAAACTTGCGAATTTTGAAAAAATAAATAATAAATTTGCTGATTAAATACGGACAACCATTTAACTGAAGTAAAACGGGTTTTCCCCTTGCTATAGATGTCTGCCTAGTTCAATTCAGCCACAATCCACTACAGTTCGCCTTTATTATCAGTTCGAAATGGGGTGGTTCCATAATACCCGCAATGTTCCATAATACCACCTTTTCCTCTATTATTTTAACTCAAAAAAATAACATTTTAGATCTAAGTAAAAGGTAAATATTGCTTGGGAAATCTGAATATTAAACAATCTACTGTATCGTTTCATTATTTACTGAAATATGCTATCTACTTATAACCTGTAACACTTGCGAATAATTGATAACACTAAAAGCATCCAACACTATAACGTGCATTAATAGGCCGAGTGATTAAAATGACAGCCTATCGCTCTGAGGCACCAAGGATTAAATCAGGACGGTCAAAAAATCCCAGGAATTTTCAAAGGATAGTCGTTTTAGATATGTCCGGCCGCATCCCTCATCAGCCGGCGGGCCCATTGTAGACCTGGCTGAATAATGGGAGTGCAAAAAGGGCACTTTTAGTGTTCATAGGACAGGAAATTAAAATACTGTATATCACATTCACTTAGAATTCGCATGTTCAGGTGAAATGTGGGTCGTTACGACTATACGTAAAATTATTACGAATACTAAATAATTACTACTATTTGAGAATCCTTATCCTCTCTAGACATAAATTTATATACTGTATAATATATAGCTATGTTTTAGTTCAACGATTCAAACTGGGCTTACGTAAATAAGCACGACCCAAAGAACCAATTTCCAGCAAGAAACTACAAACTACATAAAAACAAACTTTTTCACACGTGCGAACGGTCATCAGGTTAGCCTGATGACCGTTCGCAGTTCGAACAGAAAAGCATAGTCGCCAACCATCAGCGTTTTGTGTACTCCGTCAGTGGACCGGCCGCTTTTCCTTTTTTGTCAGTTTTTAAAAAATTCGATATTATCACAAACACTTCATTTAACGAATCTAACATCAATATATATGCCTAAGACATTGTATTTTATTACGAACGACTGAAGCGAACCAGGACGACGTTCTCAGATTCTTTCAATTGGGAAAGAACCAAGATTAATACAGTATTTTTATATATGTATGTCGGTAATGTATGATAATTTTAGCTCAAATGTGATCATTTTAAATGACAAACGAGATAAATTGCATCTTAAAGTCTGACAATGTTAGTACCATCATGTTGATGGTTATATCAATTATGGTCGACTCATCAAGGAAACGAGTTACTTTTACAGTTATACCAAATTATTGAGCAGCGCTACAGTTTCTCCGCCCAAAAGAAGAAACATCTGATTCATTAAGAATATACGGGGCGCATGGTATGAACTTTCTCAAGAAAAGAACCATCATCAGTCTTTCTATTTTAGAAAGATTACAAATCTTTGTAAAATAGTAAGTCTGATGATGGTTTTACCACAGCATTACAGGGCCTCCCTTGCATTGCTGTGTGGCAAAAGGAAAAGATTTTCAGTATGGTAAGAAAAAGACAGAAATAGGAAATAAATAACTAGAAAAATGTTTGTCCTTAATTAAGGACAAACATTTTTCTAGTTATTAATTAATTAATTTAATTGCAGTGAAAGTCAATAAACTGATTGACAGGAACTGTATAAGTACTGTACATTGAAATTATTAACAAAGCAAAACATTGCATAAATGCATATAATAGGACAATATCAAGATTCGTGATACATCATAAATCTAGGTGTAATTTATGACATAGCCCGTAAACTATTTGACCTTTTAATTTTCCCGGCTGTTATATATAATAAGGGAAAAAGTGTGGCGATCATGCAAAAAATGACTTTCCCCATATTTTTGTCCTGAGCATGAGCATGGGCTCAGGACACCTTGAAATGTCGAGAAATTCAAAAAAAATTCGGGGGTAATTTCTGTATGTATGGATGTTAATGTGTGGGGGAGTACGATTTTGTTCATCCTATTTGATGCTTAATAACTCGTGCTTTTCGTTGAAATTTTCTGAAATTTTGCAGGAAGATTTGTTTATTAGGGAGACTGATGCTAATAAATTTTGGTGGTTAAACGTCGGGGTGGGGCGATAAAGGGGGTCGTGTCATATCTCGAATAGGATCTGACTTAATGACGATTTTACGCGTAATTAGCATAACGCGTAAAATACTTTATATATATATATATATAAAACTCATCCCTATCCTCAAAATTAAGTTTTTCGGAATTTTATAATAATTAAAAATATAAGTTCTTTTTATTAAAATATCGTAACAGATGGCACCACCAAATGTTGGGAGGCCGGATGACCGAGCGGCCAATGTGGCAGCCCGCCGCTCTGAGGGACCCGGGCTCGAATCTGAACGGGTCGAAAAAACCCCAGGGGTTTTTCGGGGGTGGTCCATTCACATATGTCTGGCCTGTCCCTCATCACCCTGCAGCCCCATTGTGGGCCTGGCCGAACCCATAATGGGCTTGCAAAAAGAGGCCCTCTTAGTGCCCACAGGGTGGAGAGAGTTAAAAAAAACCCAAATGTTGCCGGAAAAGTTAAACAACTCGTTGGATTTTTTAAATTGTGATTTTAAAGAGTATAAAGCTATTATTACCACACTCATAAAGATATTGCCAAAAATAGCTGTCAAAAGTGTTTATACAAAGAGATAATATTAAATTTTGTTTATTAAAGTATTTAATGTAGGCATTGTGCAATATCAATGTTAATGAAGAATTTTCTCCCTTTTTATGCTTTGGACATTTTTATTCAAATATCAGCGTTTTTCTACCAACCTCCCAGCTACTCTGTTCTAAAGATTGGCAACTATATATAAGCAATGATGTTTTGGATAAGATATATTAAAATTATTATATGACAAACTTCAAAAAGTGCTGTAATAGAAATTATGTTTATTATTTTTTTGATTAAGAAAAAATAGAAAAAAAAATATATCTCTGTACAGCTAAAAACTGTCATCTGTAAAAAGTAAAATTATATCTTGAATTTTTAATATAAGTACAAATTCAATTTATAAAATTATGACATAGGCATTGATTTCAAGTCATGTTATAAAGTAGGAGAATATAGCAAAATAAATTTAGTCAATTTGTTTATAACAAACTAATCAAATCTACCTTAGCTATAATCTCATATTTTAATTAAACAAATCTTTAAAGACTAATATCAATTAATGTACAAAATATTGCATTATTAGTGTCATTTAAAATCCATGTTAAGAATTCATTGTATTTTCAACATGTATTTAGATTTTGAATTTTAGGATTACAGAATAGGATTACTACTATGAATATACAATATGTAATATAAAATTCTATTTATAGTTATGATTTGATAACATGAATTTCAAAGATCATTTAGTAATAAAACAAAGTTAACAAAATGAATTTATTATTTAATACTCTCCTATTCACACTTAGATTCTTTAACATTATAAAGTCAACACACCTTACTACTGAGAAAGCACATTTATTCAGCTAAACAAACATTTTCAACCCATTTCATGGGCCATCATCAGGTTAAAGACGTTCGAATCAATGACTTTTCGAANAATATTTTAATCAGAAAATGAACTAATATTTTAACATTTCAAAAATACTGAAATACAAATATTCAATTTTTATTCTAAATATATATTCAAGGCAAGATCTTGTACTATGTTAGCAGACTGCCATAAACTAGACTATATTAACTTTCATGCCAAACTGATACTATGTATTGGTTGATCAAAAAGTTAAAAACAACTATGTTGTGTTCTGTTGGTTTATTTTAAATTTTCTGTATTTTTAAAATTATCTTTTAATTTAAAAATGTCACTTTAATTATTCAAACTTCTTAAATTTAACTCCATGACATTTAAATAAATTTTTCTATATCAAGAAATTTTTGTGTTACATAATTTATCTTACTTTTAAAGTAAATGATGAAATCTATAAAAACATTTATTATTGTAAATCTATTATTATAGAAAACACAAATTTTTTTTCTTGATAAATGAAGCTCAAAAAAGTTAATTGGTTGACAAGAAATAATTTTTTGGTTTCCTATCAACTGATTAACTTTTCATATATTTTGACATTTTCGCTGTGCATATTATATCCAGGTATGCTTGTTACTGATAAGAAATAATGTAGAATATTAATATACGAATGAAATCTATCTACTTTTATGCATTACATGCAAATATATTCAAATATTTGAGTCTATTAAAGTATTTGTTAATTTGAGAAGACAGAATTTTCTGCTGTCATGCAATTATTTTAGTATCTGCACATAAGCATTTATTTTTTATATGTACAGCAGAAATTTGTGCAGTCAAGAATTTTTTACAGCAATTAAGCAAAATTTCACCAGGAAATTGTGCAATTGCATAATCTGTGGCTTGATAAATATGTTGGCGCAAAATCAGGTGGTTGAATATGATAAATAATATCTGAATTGTTTAAAAGCATTCTACAATGATATGATTTTAAATTGGATGTTAATTTAGATTAAAAGTTAAATAAATTAAAAATACATTCTGTTGTAAACTTTTATGTTTGTTCTGAAAAAATTTTTTATAATTTTTTCAGAACCAACTTTAAAAATTACTTTAAAAAATAATTTATTTATCTGAGTGTTGCTTAGTAAAATGGATTTTAAGCTGATTACTAAATCTAAACCTTTCATTGCATATCTCACATACAAAAGGTTTTTCTCCTGTGTGAATCCGAAGATGCCTGATTAGATGTCCTCTTCGAGCAAATCCTTTTGTGCACACGTCACACAGAAATGGTTTTTCTCCTGTATGGCTCCATAAATGATTATGTAAAGTCCCTCTCCTGGCAAATCTTTTTTTACATATATCACAAGAAAATGGCTTCACTCCAGTGTGAACCCTTAAATGCCTTTTCAGATTTTTCTTCCATCTGAATCTTGTTTTACAGACATCACAGACAAAATGTTTCTTACCCGAACCTTCACTTTCTTCTTCTTCTGGAGGGAAAAAAACCAGCATAAAATTAGATATTTATTCTTGTCAATAATAGAGTACATCTACTTAAAACTATATTCATTTTATAATAAATTTTAATACTATAAAACCATAATAAAGTTTGCTTCAAATATTCAGTTCACTTTACATTTAGACCATTAGTTCCTTTTTTACAATAAATACATATTTATGATGAAATAACTTTGAATAAATAACACTTTTGATTTAATATTTAACTAAAATTCAGAAATATTCCTCTTTCTTCATGTTTATCTTTCATTTTTCTTAAATTTACAGGAAATCTTTATTTTCTTTTTTCATGCTGAATTTCTATAAATATTTTAAAAAGTTGAATCATTAAAAGCATTCACTTAAAAATAAAATAAAAATTATAAACAACAAACATTTATGTGAATAAATTGCACACTGTACTTGATGAAATTTGCTTCAGATATCAAATATTCAGTTAATATTTTCTGTTCAGGCATTAGTAACCTAAAAAACAATTGCATTATTATTACGATACAGTAATTAATCCATATCAACAAAGAAAGTTATATTAAATAAACATATAAAAATACAGTAACTCTAAATATATACAGGGTGTATCAGAATGACGTTTTAAAAATTTGGGGGATTGTAGAGGATGAAATTTTGAATGTTTTGATATAAGGAACCCATAGCCGGAAATGTGATATAAAGTTTCTACAGCGCTTTGCACTTTGCAGTCGATATGCTGAATGAAACAGCAAAATACAGTATTTATGACAAGTTTTATTGACAAAATAGTACAGTACAGTCAAACTGTACATCGAATCAGTGGCTGCACTACTTTAGAGTAAATGTTCAATGTGACAACCACCAACTTCATTACATAATGTGCAACAATGAACCTTGTTTTGTCCAACTCTCTGTAAGATGCCATGCTCCCCTCTGATGGTATTAAATGCTGTAATGATGTGCTCTGTAAGCTCGTGAACTGTTCCTACTGGTGTTGCATACACAAAGGAATTTACATAACCTCAGAGGAAGAAGTCAAGAACAATAGCATGATGTCAATGGACAGAAGAGTAGCTACCAAAGTGAAGGGCGGTGAAGCACTTCCTACCGCTGTAGACAATTTATATCACATTTCCAGCTATGGGTTCCTTATATCAAAACGTTCAAAATTTAATCCTCTACAGTCCCCCAAATTTTTAAAATGTCATTCTGATACACCCTGTACATATACATAAATATTTTAACACTTTATTGTAATTAATTTAATTCAATCATTTATTGATAATATTCATAATACTGAATATATATTAAAATCATAATCACAAAAAAATTAATCTATATCATCTATTTTCAAACCCAAACAGTAATAAGTAATTAGTAATAAATATGTCATATAAATGTAATTTTTTTTGTGTATAACAAAATTGAATAAATTGTCTATGTGTATTCATCATTGTGAGTAAATATGTTAGATGTTAATGTTAAAAAAAAATTAATTTGAAATTCAATGTTACTATAAATTTTAATAATGTAAAATTTTAAGTACTTGTATAATTATTATACACTATTGTTATTGTAAAGTTAGAAAAAATACTCAAGAAATTTGAATTTATTTTATATATTCAATAATTTGATAACTCCTTTTTCCTAATTTTCTGTATCTACATTTCAAAGGATTACATATCTGATTTAGCATAATTTATTTATATTTTGCTTGAATGTTATTAATTCAATTCGTATTACAATGTTTTTGCTACTTATACAGTTTTAAACTTGTTTTGATACAAAGCAATCAAAACTAAAATTAGTGGATTAAAGATATAATCCACTTGTCCATTTTTGGAGAAATTTTTGTAATGATGTAGTATAAATGAGAAATAGGATTTGAAATAATCATTTATAAATTTAGCCACAAATATTTTTAAAATATTTTATCTGTAATGTAAAAATTTATAATTGCAATCCATGTACCCATTTGTATGACAAAACATATGCCTATTATGGAGTTAAACTATATTTGTCAATCTTCTAAAGAGAAAATATCCTAAAACTGTTTAAGCTTAAAAAATATCTAATGTATCAATTATCAAGATACTTTTATATTTTATATAATATTCAGGGGTCATTAGTAATACTATTTGATATTTTCCACTTCTAAAGTACTTACACCACTGTGTAACTGTTTGATATGAAAGAGTATTATTGTCTTTAGCTTCTACTAGTTATTCATGAT
Organism: Centruroides sculpturatus; assembly: GCF_000671375.1. NCBI lineage: Eukaryota > Metazoa > Arthropoda > Arachnida > Scorpiones > Buthidae > Centruroides > Centruroides sculpturatus. Next base: position 104,211 of record NW_019384488.1, read on the forward strand.
ACTGTTTTGCAATTAATCCATATTTAACAGTAATTTTTACAAACTAGATGATATTCTCAGAGTCAAAAATCTAGGAGATTCTTACGAGATGTTTCACTTGATTATATTATTAAAACATTACTATTGTATGTATCATTTTCAAACTCATATTACAAAATTTTTGAGAAAACTTAGTTTACACATGCATTTTCTTCTCTTAAAAATCTCTTGCAGTTTTTAAAATAAAAAATAGTTTCCATGATTTATCAAATGATCCTCATATTTATAACAAAATTTAAATCACAAAATATTTTCAAGAGAATCTGTAACATTTGATTAATAAAGTCTAACTATAGTCTATCGTCACTACCAAATGTTAAAATCTTGGTAATGAGTTTATATCTTAACAAATTCTTTTTAAGTGTTTTGGTTGTAAGCCTTTAAAACGCTTACAACCAAAACACTAAAAAAGAATTTGTTAAATAATTTAATTTTCAAAAGTTTTAAAAACTTTTGAAAATTAAATTATTGAAAAAACATCATTGGGCTGCAATTTGAAAAAATTGTACATATATAAAAGCCTACTGTCTTCTGTCCTTCCTTAATCTTGAGAACAGAGTTAAACAGATGAAAGCCGAAACCAGATATGAAAAGATTAGGGACAGGAGATTTCTATTAACTATATATGAATTTCTGATGCAAACTGGAAGAAATGTTATTTCAATTCAAAAATTTTTCCCTGAAAGGGGTTAGATAAATGATCAGCATGATACTATTGCAAACAGGAAAAGTATGATGTACAGAGGCAAGCCACTACTAATTTGAGGTGAAGAGACATATATTTTAAATTAAATAAATTTAAAAAATATGATTAAAAATTGAAACCTGGCATTGTGATGTCATAATAAATAATTGCTCATTTCAATCATTTTTTCCATTGCAATGAATAAACCAAACAAATATAATAGAAAATTTCTAAAATCAAGAATATGCACACCAATATCATTTCCAGAATTATGGTAGAAATAGTGGCATAGCTAGGACCTTTTAGGACCTTTTGTCTATCAAACATACATAAAAAGTGAAAATATATATATAGACACAGGGAAAACCTGTGAAAAAAATAGGACACTGTTGCCAATATTGTTATTAAGCACAATTAAGTGCTTAAGTAGATATGATGATCTATAAGACCATCTTCAAGAGATATCATTGTCAGAAATTTCTGACAATAAGCAACACTTTTGTGGAAATTTAAAATTGTATCTGATGTCTTGTATTATCCCAACAAAACAGAACTCACCTTTTTATTGCATTAGATCAGTAGTAGTCAATAGCATAACCAGGCCAGGTTGCCCTCCCCTAGCTATACTATTCTATTGACATGGCAAATAATAGAGAAACAAACATATAATCATAGCATAATTCATATCAATTGAAAGCATATGAGTATCAATCAAAAATAAAAATACTGATTTTCTCAAAGGAAAAACTCCAGCAACAAGTTGCATAACTTTTCTGGCTAGAGTTAAAATTGTGAGTGATGGCATGTTATGAGATTCTATTAAAAAACTTTTTATATTATTATTACAAAATGGCAAAAAGCTTAATTTTGAGGGTAGAGATAAATTATGTATAATCTGACAAAATGTACAGACACTACTGTACTGGACTGGTACAAAATGTACAGACACTACTGTACATTTTGTACCAATCCATGCTGCCATATTCTGATCTGTTTATGCACTTTCCTTAATCAGTCTGAAGATGACACAGTACTTTACTATATTGTGTTAAGATGAATTGGAAAACTTGTAAAAATATTAACAAACATATTATGGCTACGGTGACCATATTTTTTGGGGGAAAATAAAGGACATATCGAAGAAAGAAAATAAAAAAAAATACCTTATAAAATTCACAAGTTTATACACTATCCGGAACCTGTAACCACTGGTGTGTGATGCATATATACTGTATATCGCTGTTGACAAATGTTTTCGAGCAATCTCTTTGCTCTTCTTCAGATCGACTGGAATTCCCTGGACAGAGTGTATTCTATTTGTTGGGATCGTGTGTCAATTCTGACGGAGTGGGTCCTTTCTGACATGCACGGTCTTGTGGTGGGGGAGGAAGTGGCGGGTTGGCATTCAACAGTGATTGCCAGGCCAGAGACAGAGTCAGCACTTCCTTCTGGTTAACGCACGTGGTTAGCTGGCCGACACTGTAGATAGCTGTGGCCTCTAGCCACCTGAGATGCTCTTGGTGAGGCATGTTGATGATAACAGTAGCTTTTTCGAATCGCGCTTTGACTTTGTATGGGGGTAACTTGTTCAATATATTATTAAAAAATTTTTTAAACTTTGCGTCGAATTTACAAAATAAAGGACAAAATGACTATTTTATAAAATAAATAAAGTTAGAGGACAGAGCAATGAAATAAAGGACTGTCTTCTTAAATAAAGGACGTATGGTCACTGTAATTATGGCATAAAATCAATATTCACAATAACTCATATATACATAATATTTATTTTATTCTACACAAAATTCACAAAAGCTACTCATGCTCCAAGAATGAGAACCCCAACATGTAGCAGTGTGCATGGCCACATCCCTACTTTTGCCTCAATTCTTGCCCAGTGGTTTTAGTGTGTCCAAACAAATTGTGATTTGCAGAATACTGTACTAGCATACTAAATTATCATCAAACAATTCCAGATTATTGGTTACTTTCTAGGCAGTGCCAGATTACTGGACTTAAGGATGAACTAACCACTGTGGGAATTCAGCTGAATTAATCAATTCCCCTTTAACAATGGGTAAATTTTAAGTAATGCTAACATTTCCATCCCAGTTAATGTGCAATCTTCAGGTTTGGACAGTTGAAAGTGGAATGTAGCTCAACTGTCAAATGGCCATTCAGGTTGAAAATGCTAGCATTATTTAAACCTCACCCATTGTTAAAGGTGCATTGATTAATTCAGCTGATTACAGGAAATTTTATAGATCAGTAGTAATAAATGGTGTGCTTTATTAAATTACAGTAAATCCATTGGAACTTGTACTGTAATCTAATAAAGCACACCATTTATTACTACTAATTACTAAATCACTCTCTTGTCCTAATTGTCTTATAGATCAATTTCAGGTTAAAAAATTAAGCAGTTAATAATGTAAATTGCCAAAAACTATATATTAAACTTAGTAATACTGTAATATATTTATGTGTAGTAATAAAATTAAATTAGATACATATATAAAAGTGTTTTCAATATACAAAAAGTTTTAACTAAATAATAAAGTCTCTTTCTGTGCAATACTTTTCGAAATTACTTGAGTGATTTTAATCTAAATTTTTTAAATTTTGTTATTTTAAGCTAATTACATTAAATCTGACTGATATTTTACATCATTAACCTACTTGAGTGTTTAGACATAATACTATATTAAAGATATATTGGGTTGATCAAAAAGTTCATTCATATGTTGATATTAATTCAAGAGAATCCACATTACACCACTAGAGAAATTGCAGAAGTGTTATCTATTACTCAAAAATCAGTTGTTGGCCATTTACAATTTACACCACTTAAAATACAAATTGTGTTATTTTCTTTAGGTATCACATCAATTGAGCAAGAAAAATCTGAAAAAATGGAATATTGACCATTGATTTGCTGCTGAAATAGATGGATCTCTTTTTGAAGTGGTCAATTACTAGTGATAAAAGAATGGATTATTTGTGATAATGTACAGCAAAAAGAATTGTGGAGAAGGTAAACCAAACCCCCTGCAATACAATCAAAAGATGGTTTACATCTGAAAAAGATTATGTTGACAAGGAACTGTACCTCAAAATCAGACCACGAATTCAGAAAAGTACTCTTTCCAATTTGATAATCTGAAGACAACCATAAAAAAAATGACCAACATTAGTAAGAAGAAATATTGTGGCTTTCTAGCATGGCAATGCTAGACCTCACACATCTTTGATCACTCAGAAGAAATTATTGGAATTTGGATAAGATATCTTATGTCATCCACCATGTGTTTTTCAATCTTAAACCATCAGATTATCATTTATTTTGATCTCCTCCAGAATAGTTAAGTCATTGAACTTTTTCTCCTACAATGTGAAAAACCACTTAGATATTTTGTTGAGGAAAAGTCTTCAGAATGTTTTGAACATAGGTCTACCTGAAAGATGGGCTAAAGTATTAGAAACAAAGGTACACATATAATTTAATAATGTTATTTTTTAATTTAAGTATTATTTTTGACTAAAAATCAAACTTTTTGATAAACTGATCATTATTTAACTTAGAATCTTTCAATTTTAATTTTCAAAATGATCTCACTTTTGATCAAATTATTTGACTAGTTAAATTCGTAATAACTTAAACCTGGAATGTACAATTTTTAAGTGTTGCTTCAAACCACATTAAATAAAGTTATTTTTAAATGTGCACAATATTATAGTTAAAATGTACTGATGAGGGCATTAAACGAACATTTGTGTGCAAATCCAACAACATATTACTTTAAACTCAAATTTATCATTTCATTTTAAATTAAAATAATGCTATTGCATTTATGTATATTTAGACATGCATATTACTAGAAATAGATTATAGATTACATTAAAACATTAGCAGGCTGCATATTGTGCATTCCTGCAATAAACAGATTTTAAAAAATAAAATTCTCATAAAAAATGAAGATTTGCTTTTATTATTTTAATTCAGAACATGACTAAATTACAAAGTCTCTATGAAATATATAAAGTTAATTAACAATTATTACTATAGCGATTGCTTAGAATGAAAGAAGAAAAATGATTATTTTTGCGATTTTTGAATGCAAAATTATCTTTTAAAAAATTAGATTTAGTAACTTTCTGTAGATGTTTTAAAGATCTAGTAAGTGGATTATAAAAATTTATTCATGAGATGAATAAATTATTAAGAATGCACTGATTATTGATTATTTTATGCTTCTAAATTGCAATATTTTTTATTTTTGTACATTATCTGTAACATTATTATAGTTAATCTAACAGAATTAATAATTATTGATGAAGATATAAACAAAATCTTATGTTAGAGTTTCAAACAGTAGGAACTATTCATCATAAACTTTCCGTAAAAAATAAAATTCAATCCCAGATAATTATATTACAATAAATCCTAAATATAATTTTACAGAAAGAAAATTATACTGGTACATTAAAAGAACAATTCTAACAACATCTAATTTCATTATTAAGTAAAAAAAAGTATTAACGCTGTCTAAAAACTAAAATTAAAGCTGAAGTATTAAAGTAAAACAATAATGCCAACAGACAGCGTTAATACTTTCTTAAACTATTTGGCGTCGTACGAAGCAATTTTGAGCTAGTGAGTAAAAGCATTAAAATGACATATTTTATTAACAATTATATTGTTAATAATATAACTTACACAATAACTTGGACATTTTTTCATACAGTACTATAGAAATCACTAGTTATAAATGAATTTACAAAATTTTAACTCAAAGTGTTTGCTGTATTACTTTTAAGATTCATCAGCAAAATGTCATTGAAAGTTTGCAAGTTTCTTATATTATGCATGTTTAAAGTTATAGAAATGTATAATTCAAATATAAATAGTTTTGAATTAAACTTTGATATATTTGGTAATAACTATAAATATTATAGTTTATTTAACACGAAAATCTTAATGTGACTCATTTTTATATAGGATATTAAAAGTTATAATAGGAGCAGAGAGACCAGTACATTAAATCTTATATATTGTGAATACAAAAATGAATTATGTATATTGAAAAATAATGTCAGTGAAGAAAAATCAAATAACTGATTAAATTACAGAAGAAACAGACATGTCATGTTGTTTACATTTGCTTAAATGAACAAATCAAACATCGTACCAGTTTTAAACAAGATGTCAGGTGCCATCTCACAAACTTCTTCGCTTAACTTAATATTAAGATGCACTTCGAGCGAATCTGGCGTATTAATTTGTCTTCATCGGACTATAAAATAATAACGGCGACGTGCACAACTCAAGCAAGACTGTATACAAACAAAATCCTATCAGGCTTTCCCGGATGACTCCACACGTCAAAATTATCACACTCCGACTGTACGCCCTCTTTAGTATGAAAATTTAAAATCAAGATATTAAAATTATTTTCTATTATAATAATATTTGTAATGATAAAATATAAATTATAAAATGCTTAAATTTAATTATTTTAGTTTGTTTCGAAATATATATTTTTTCTTTTTTGTACTCGAATTCTAATTGGATGTCGTTTGTTTATAAGATCGATACTTCTGTCTTTTATATCCGCCACACCCGAAATTGAAATTTAGATCTCGACTATAATTTATTAAAAGTAATGCGTATAGGTTTAACTGCCATACGTTAATGTAAAAGTTTTTAAACTAAATTTATTTCTTCGCCAATTCTTTTTTGTTAATAATACAACTTCGACTGACCACCTTTTCTATGTGAATCTTCCTACAGAAATTTAACTTGTGTTTTTCTCTTATAAAGCATTATTTTCTATTTAAAACATGTATTTTGTGAGCCAAGTTCCATATATTTATTATTATTATTATTACAATAAATATATTGTCTATTTTCGGTCCGTATATTATTATTAATTTAATACATCAAAAATTCATTATGTAAATTNAAAAAAGGTCTTTTTTTGTTGGTGGATGTTAGTGTTTGTATATGTGGAGGGTGTATGAATTTGCAAGGTCAAGGAGAGGAGAGATAGAGGATGTCATGTATCATATCTGGAGTGGTGTCGGACTTGATGATTTTAGTGGTTATTAGCTTTTACAACTTTTTATAAAACTCATCTCGCCTCAAAATTAAAATTTTGTCATTTTATAATAATTAATAATGTAAAAAGTTTTAAAAATAAAACATCATAACGAATGGCGCCATACGCAATTTTAACTATTTTGCGGTGAAGTTACGCAACTTGCTGGAATTTTCCTCGTGAGATTGTAATCGATTTATTTCATTCCCGCTAGATAAAATTTTTTGTTTCATTTTTCTCTCTTTATATCCTGTGGGTACTAAAAAACGTATTTAAAAAAAAAAAAATCTTAACCATGATGAGTTCGTCAGGCCAACATAAAGTTGGTAGAATGGTAAGGGACGGGACAGACTGTACATAAAAAAATTCCTGAGGTTTCTCACCGGACTTCGATTCCGGTCCTCCAGATCGGAAGAATGAAACATGAATCGTCCATCCATCGTTAGATGAAAGGTTTTGTATCGCCAATTATTATTTTCAAGTTAGTGTTTTTTGGTATTGTGTTCAGAATTTGTTATGTGAAACATGACAACCTAGCCCCACAAGGAGGTCATCACAGTTTTCAATGATTGGGTGGTTGTTTGGGTGGATAAGCCTTGGTATGAACTTTTATTGAACAATGGAAAAAGCGCGCTTCTCAAGCATCTTTTAAAAAATCGAACTAACAATTCCCGAACGATTTAGGAATACAGTACTCTTTGCAGGACCTTCCTACGAGGACTCCATAGCTTGACAGCATCGTATTTGACTATTGTTAGCTTGTTAGTTCGAGTCGCTATGAGTAATTTTTTTCAAATTCATGCAATTATTTTTACATAAAACAATTTTAAATTATATGATTTTATACATTTTATCTATTTATTTTCTATTTAAAACATGTATTTTGTGAGCCAAGTTCCATATATTTATTATTATTATTATTACAATAAATATATTGTCTATTTTCGGTCCGTATATTATTATTAATTTAATACATCAAAAATTCATTATGTAAATTTCTATCTGTCTGGTATTTTTTAGTAGGAAGATATTTTCAAAAATGTCTTTTTAAAAAACTTGAAAGGGGGAAATAACGAAGTGGGTGGAATTATTTTGATATTAAAATGCATTCATTCCTAAATGACGTTATTGAATTTTCAGTTTAACGTTCCAAATTTGAAAATTTTCCGTAGTTACTAATAGGGATTATTAGCGGAAAATGAGAACACCCACTTCATAGTTCATATTCGGGGCGTTGTTTTATTACGCCCAAAGGAAAGAATCGTTCTATATTTCTCAAAGTTCGATGTCCTACTTCTTACAATATTGAATTTCTGTTTTTATTAAAATGAAAATTTCTCGAAGAACTATTTAACTTATAAACAAGAAATCTGTTATTTTCGCTTTAATTCGACTATAGCGTTTTAAGAAATTTATATGTATACTGTATATAAACGTAAAAACATATATCGATATAATGTTTATATAAAACGACTGTAATATGAGAATAATTTAAAATATTTTCTGCATTGTGTACTTATTTATTTATTCTTAATGTTTAAATTTTTCAAATAATTAATTCTAAACACCAAGAATATAGTTGAGAAAATAAAGCGTAATTATTAACCGAAACTTATTAATATTAATCTTTAAAGAACTTTTTTTAATTAAAGCCTATTTGATGAATGATTTTTTTCATTTACATCGAGATATAATATTTCACACAACAGCAGTTGATAGTAGAATATTAGGTACTGTTTCATTTTGTTTTGGCTAGAGGTAAATTTTTAGGGTGGATATCACAGAAAATTAGGTTAACGTTTCTAATTTTCATTTTTTTAAGAAAAGTTGAGTAAAGAAAATGTATTGTAGAAATAAATAAGATGTTTCCTCATTAACTTAATAGAGAGAAAAACTTTTTAATCCTTATTCATTAATAAATTATGCGCAAAGTATTTAATGTTCGGGTTTTAAGTTATTAAATTTTTTAAGCAATGTAAATGAAACGCAAAGAATGAGGTAAAAAGAGCAATTGCTAAATCCAAGGAGGAAGCAAACGAGGAAATATACAATACTAGAGTCTGGAGGAATAGATGACGATAAAATGATAAGCTAATTGGCAAAGGAGGAAAGGAAATATAGAGATGTTTAACTAAAGCGATGGTCATAATAAACGATGAACAAGAACGAGTTTTCGTATAATAAAAGGAGATAAGGAAAAGATGAAAGAAGTCCTTTGACACCTTGATGAATGCAGAAAAGATAGAGAACTAACGTAAGTTGAACACACAGCTGAGAATACGGAGTAGGTCAGAGAGGAACAGGAGAGGAGGCCTCTGGAAAGCATGAAAAAGGGAAAGGAAGTGAGTCGGATGGAATCTCAGCAGACGCTTTCAAAGCACTAGGGAAATAGGGAGTAGAATATGTAATATTCTACTCCCTATTTTCGGTTATGTAATATTATGTAATACGATAATATGAGGAGAGAAAATGCTTGCAAAATGGAGAGCCAGTACACAAATTCCGATTTTCAGTAAGGACAATGTGTAAGAATGATCTAACTACAGAGGAAGTAAAACTGATGAGCCGTGAGATGAAACTATAGAGGAGAATAATAGATAAAAGATTGAGATACAAGATAGATATAAGTGAGAATGTGGATTAATAAAGGAAATTTACAATGGATGCCATTCATGGGTTGAGGGAATAAAGAGATTCAGAAAAAAGCAAAAGAAATTACATAGGATGTTCATAGACCTTGAAAAGGCTTACGACAGGATTTCGAGGGAATTAATATGAATGTATCTTAGATGATCTCATCTAAGAAGGATGATCTCAGAATATACAAAGCTGATGATAGGTGTGCTTGATAAGCATCAAACCAAGATTTTAATATCGAGTGGAGAGACAGAAGGATTCTCAGTGAGAATGGGGGCGGACTAGGCATCAGCATTGAGTCTCTTCCTATCCCTTATTACATTGGATTCCGTAGCACGAGATGTACAGAGGAAACCACCGTGGTGTTTGCAGGGCCGTCGAGAGGATAAAGCTGGATATTTTCCCCAGGCCCGGAGAAGCCTTAGAAACCCATAGTGTTTTCTACTCCTATTAAAAATTAATGGTAGTTTTACTAAGAGAAAATAAAATTTAACACTTACAAGTTAGTCTAAATATATAATAAATAGACACATATACAGATGGGCTTATCACAACAGTGAATGAGATTAATTCACAAATTCTTTAATAATAATTAACACCTTAGTAATGAGCTTTACAATAACGATGGTTCTTAATTGGTTCTTGGTGGTTCTTAACAATGGTTAATTAGTCTATTGTAGAAACTGAAATTTTTAAAGTTTATTTTATTAATAAAGAAACATTCTACGTTTTCATTTCAAACAAGAAAAGGCTAAAGAAACTCGCTAAAGGAAAGGCTATAAATTAAGTACGTTAATGAGGTTTCCTTTTTATTTTCTATTAAAAATTTGCAGTTTCTATTCCTTGAAAATTTGTTTTTGGAATTGTTTACAGTAAAATAAGTTTAAAACTCAATAATTTATTGAGTAAAATAAGTTTAAAAATAAGTTTAAAACAGTAAAATAAGTTTAAAACTCAATAATTCAAAACTCGAATAATTTATTATTTTATAGTTTACGATTTTATATTCTTATTACTGTATGTAACTTTGATTTATTTTTACTAGTGTTGTAACGAATAGTATATTCGGCCTCAGGCCGAATACCGAATATTCGGCCAGGAGCGTGGCCGAATAGCCGAATATTCGGCCAAACTATTCGGCTTGATTAACGCACGTACGAAAATTGGCGCGCAAACCGCATTATGGCAAGGATCCTGCTCTCTATTGGCCCGCTGTCACTACGCTTCGCCAATCGCGTTAATTCTTGGCAGTTGTAGCGGACAGACAAGAGTGTCATGGAAGTATGTGATAAATGATGATATCAAATGTGGATAACAATGAAATGACCTACACGTGTAAATAACGGAAAAAGAACAGAGAAGGACCGCGAAGTGAAAATGTGAAAATAAATATGAAATTGAGTTGATAACATAATCGAACAAGTCGAGGCAGCTTATTGGCACGAAATTCGCGGCCGTCAATGCCAAACAATTGTTGTCATAGACTTCGGAAAGCTAAATGCTTGTAATGAAAGTCACTTAGCGTGCACGGGCGAAAGCCTGGGGCCGTTCGGGCTATCAAGCTGTCTCGAATCTGTGAAATCATAACTGTGACTTATATCGACGTCCTATCTGTCTCTTTTCTCCGTTATCACCAGGCTGAGTCACGTAATTGTAAAATGGGAACTCTACGACGGAAAAGTGACGAATCGAAAGTATCGTGAGCGCGTATTATGATGTATGCACAGGCATACATGGATTAGAGCGATAGAGGAAAGAGAAAGGGAAGAGCAAAGACGAGCGCTTAAAAAGAAGGATAGGCAGGGTCAGACCCTCAGATGTGCGAGGATTCTCCAACGATAGACGTGTACGTGTGCTGATCTTTGTAATTATAAATTGTGAATACATGTGACTAATATTATTTTCTTTTTTATTTTGTGCATGTTACAAGTTATAAATAAATATAAACAAACAACACTAACTCGATAACATTAAATCTAAACACCACAATGATTAATTTATTGTGTTTTTGTTATTTATTACTCCTGTTTTTAGGTATTCGGTATTCGGCCGAATAGTGAAAAATAGGCCGAATAGGCCAAATACCGAATAGTAACCGAATATTCGTTACATCACTAATTTTTACTGATTACTTTGTTTTATTAGCTATGAAAAGGGAATGTATAATATTTGTGATGTAAACAATAAAAGAAATCAGAGAAGTGGTATTGAAAGATGATTGTTTACTGTCACAAATAACAATTCAATGTAATATTGAGAATTAATTAAAAGAATAATTTTTTCAGTTTATTTAATTACTTAAGTTAAAATGTCAAATTATTCATAATATTTTAACATGTAAAAACAAATGTAAAAATTTTACATTTATTTTTAACGCATAGCAATTTTTAAACGAATTTTTAAAGAAGAGAAAAATGCACATTTTAAATAGAAAATAAATAGATAAAATGTATAAAATCATATAATTTAAAATTGTTTTATGTAAAAATAATTGCATGAATTTGAAAAAAATTACTCATAGCGACTCGAACTAACAAGCTAACAATAGTCAAATACGATGCTGTCAAGCTATGGAGTCCTCGTAGGAAGGTCCTGCAAAGAGTACTGTATTCCTAAATCGCTCGGGAATTGTTAGTTCGATTTTTTAAAAGATGCTTGAGAAGCGCGCTTTTTCCATTGTTCAATAAAAGTTCATACCAAGGCTTATCCACCCAAACAACCACCCAATCATTGAAAACTGTGATGACCTCCTTGTGGGGCTAGGTTGTCATGTTTCACATAACAAATTCTGAACACAATACCAAAAAACACTAACTTGAAAATAATAATTGGCGATACAAAACCTTCCATCTAACGATGGATGGACGATTCATGTTTCATTCTTCCGATCTGGAGGACCGGAATCGAAGTCCGGTGAGAAACCTCAGGAATTTTTTTATGTACAGTCTGTCCCGTCCCTTACCATTCTACCAACTTTATGTTGGCCTGACGAACTCATCATGGTTAAGATTTTTTTTTTTTTAAATACGTTTTTTAGTACCCACAGGATATAAAGAGAGAAAAATGAAACAAAAAATTTTATCTAGCGGGAATGAAATAAATCGATTACAATCTCACGAGGAAAATTCCAGCAAGTTGCGTAACTTCACCGCAAAATAGTTAAAATTGCGTATGGCGCCATTCGTTATGATGTTTTATTTTTAAAACTTTTTACATTATTAATTATTATAAAATGACAAAATTTTAATTTTGAGGCGAGATGAGTTTTATAAAAAGTTGTAAAAACTAATAACCACTAAAATCATCAAGTCCGACACCACTCCAGATATGATACATGACATCCTCTATCTCTCCTCTCCTTGACCTTGCAAATTCATACACCCTCCACATATACAAACACTAACATCCACCAACAAAAAAAGACCTTTTTTGCATTTCTCAACGTTTCAAGATACCTTGAGTACGGTAAAAATCTTGAGAAGTCATTTTTTAACCGATCGCCTTACTTTCCCGCTGTTGTGTAATAGAGAGAAAGTAAAACGGACGAGCTAAAACAAAATCATACAATTTCTCGTTCATTTTTCAGGATATTTCTGAACAATTTTCGTTTTCCTGACAATTAAATAAATAAATAACTAAAATTTCGTACAGTTTGGTTTTCGTTTTATTCGATTACGACAACGCAACGCCGCAACTCATGGGCGATCTGTCAAAGGAGAGATACTGCAGGAAGGTCTTTTATAGGAAATGGCCCCTATTTAAGTGTTACTAACGTGAAGAAAATCCGGAAAACTCTACATGCTAGCCCGGTTGGTCAGGCGCGAACCCAGGACAAACTACCAGGTTCAGTGATTTTATCCATTCGATCACTGGTGGGTTCGTACAGTTCAAATAATTCCGAACTCGGCGGGATTGGAACCGACAGAATTCGGAAATTGGAAGATCGAACGTTTTAGGTTTAAGGAACAAAACTAAGGCTTAGTAAACTCGGGGCGGATCTACATAGAACTAATAGGGTTGATGTTTTCGAAACCGTGTTGTATTTGCTTATTGTGTACTGGCACAATGAAGTGACGTTTTTCTCAACACTGGGCTAGTTGAATCTTTTATTTAGTTAGAACGTTTTTTCCATACATCAACGTTTCGGGCATCAGCCCCTCTTCAGCTAACTAAATATATATAAAAATATTTAACAGGACACAAATAAAAACCAAAAAACTCACATAAATTTGTGTCCTGTTAAATATTTTTATACATATTTAGTTAGCTGAAGAGGGGCTGATGCCCGAAACGTTGATGTATGGAAAAAACGTTCTAACTAAATAAAAGATTCAACTAGCCCAGTGTTGAGAAAAACGTCACTTCATTGTGCCAGTACACAATAAGAACTAATAGGGCTTAAGCCCTGGTCCCCAAGGGCCCACAAAAATTGAATTATCATCATAAATTTTTAATACTTCTTCATTAACAATGAGCACTTATCGTATAGTAAAAAAATAGTTAATATTAATAATATAATGATAACGATAATTTATAGTATTATTTGTATTAACAAAAATGGGGTCACATTGGACTCTAGGTCCCGAAAAACCTAGATCCTCTTCTGAGTAAACTGATTATTTTTGAAGACTAATTCCAGAGTTCTACATTCCAGACTAATTCCAAGCAATCTACATTAAATAAGCTTCAAAATGATGTATAAAACGTGCGTAAATGTTATTCATATGCAAATATCTCAACGGATTGGAAATAGATTTCTCCTTGGCATATTCTGTATAAGTGTATATAAATAGAACAGATAGATACTATAGCGACTATAGTATAGTCATTATTTTTTTAATAATCAATCGTGATAATAATACGTTTAAATTAAAACTATAGTAAAACCTTATCAGCGGTGTGCGGCGAGTTTTCAAAACGTACCAGATAGATAAAACCCATTTTTCATACGTTATAATAATTATTAACACCCAGAAAAACTGCTTTTATTCGCACATTAATTTTACTTTCCGGCTTTGTTATATATAACAGAGGGAAAGTATGGCGATGAATAAAAATAAAATGACTTCCCTAGATTTTTACATCTTTGGATTCAGGAGATCTTGAAATGTCGAGAAATACAAAAAAGTCGGATTTTTTTCTGTATGTATGGATAGATGTTAGTGTGTTCACCCTCTTTGATGCTTAACTCCTGTGCTTTCAATCGAAAATTTCTGAAATTTTACAGGGCGGTTTGTATATTAGGGTTATTGATGCTATTAAATTTTGATGATTAAAGGTCGATGGCAAGGGGAGATAGAGGAGGTCGTGTGTAGTATCTCGAGTAGGTTGAACTTAATTAATGACGATTTTACTCGTTATCAACATTTACAATTGTTTCCTAAACAACACCCACCCCTACGCTTAAAATTAAATTTTTTGCTATTTCATAGTAATTAACAATATAAAAAGTTTTTAATACAAAGTATCATAACAGATGGCGTTACATTCATTATATCCAGAGCCGGCCCTGCCATAGGGCGAACGGAGCAGCCGCTCCAAGCGCTAAGTTCTATGGGGCGCCTCAGTGGTAAAGGAAAAAATATTTTTTTCACTTTTCGATATTTTAATTGAAAGCGTGTGGCCAGTATGTGAATGGCCTTATCTGTTGAGACGCGCGTGGGTCGAGTGTGTGGCTGGATTCCACCACCGGGCGCCATAATAGGATCTCGCTCCATCCTAAAACTTGCCTAGGGCCGGCACTGCTCACAGGCAATGAGAGGGCTGACTCTCTTGCAAAGGCTGCAGCACTAAACTCCACCATTCCTTTTTCCTACGATAAAATCAGTTATATCACTTTGCGACGCTTACTATGGAAGGAAGCTATTAACCATTGGCAACATCGTTGGAATGATAGTAACCATAGTATAACGTTTCAATTTGTCCCCGACTTAAAAAGCTTCTTTAAAATAAAATGGTTTACTCCCGATTATTACACAACTCAATTATTTACAAATCACGGAAAATTTGCTACGTACCTTGCCAGATTTTTAAACAGAACATCAGATCAGTGCCCAACCTGTATGATTGCAGATGGATCTCAACACTACATTTTTGATTGTGTGATGACCGAAATGGAAAGAACTGAACTGCGGCTATTCTTGCAGGAATTGAATATAGCTTGGCCGTGCCACCTCTCAAACATCTGGAGCAACAAAGAGATATTCTCTGCCTTTAAAAGACTTGCAAAAAAGATCAATCAGATCACAAGCCAACTAATCTACTGCTGACACTGACTTTGACTTAAAGACTGTCTACTTAGTGTTAGCTTTGTAATTACTATTTCATACGCAAATACGTTGTTACACGCGAATTTTATTTAATTATAAGTTTTGTGCATTTTATCCACAATTACGAGGTTCTGTATGGAATCTACATTGTATTTACTGCTGTTTGCTAACATTATTCTGTATTAATTTTTCTGTACGTAGTCCTGTGGAACTGATGTCATGCGAGTACTTAGTCTTATTTAGATGTAATATTACTTAATTTTATCTCATTGATTTCGTGGATTTTATCAATTATCTTGCAGTTCTGCATGGTATCTACAATATACTCTTGCTGCTTACATATATTAACATGTATTATCTTATCCTGTAATTTATGGACTTTGTCTTCTATATGCAGTTCTGCATGGAATCTACAATGTACTTACTGCTGTTCGCTTATGTTTTTTCTGTATTCATTTTCTTTCATTCGTAATTTTGTGGATTTGATGTCGCGCGAATACTTTGTTTTACTAAAGTATAGTATAATTTAATTTTATTTAATTATAATTTTATGGATTTTATCCATTAACTTAAAGTTCTGCATGGAATCTACAATGTACATACTGTTGTTTGTTTACATTTCCTGTATTTTATTTCCTTGGTAGTGCTCATAGCGGAGCCAAGGTATGCATTTATGCCTCCGTAAATAAATTGAATTGAATTGAATTGAATTATAGTGTGAAAGTGTGCTAAATTAGAATTCACCACAAAGGCAGACAGGATAAAGTAACAAAAGTTGATATAATTTTCCAATTAAGCT